>NC_081526.1:21116073-21358233 GCF_030273125.1 Centropristis striata
CTCCATGCCTCTGCAACGTAGCGGGAGGATGAAGCCCCAGGGCCAAATAAAAGTAACAAGACGGCAGTTAGGACGGGATGCCTACCTTAATGTTGCGCAGAGGAGACACGGACATGCACGGCGACCTGACACACCAGACGCGCCGCAGTGTAGAATCAGAAAAGGGAGAGTGGTGATCAACACACCTGTTTTAATCACACACACACCGCGCCACGCCCCAATTAACCTGCACACAGCTGGCACAGTGTCATGCAGTGACCAGGAGGGAAATGGCTCACCCGGTCACACCCATAAAATCAGTGGATGTGTGGGGTTGACAATACTGTGGGACTCCAATTGGTAGGTGACCTGTTTCTTTGGAGAGTCTAAGCAAGATCTGTTTTGAAAAAGTGTGTAACGTTTAGGTCTAACTTATCTCCCCTTAAAGAGTGGGATGATAGCAGATTTCCAGTCCTGGGGGATTTCCGAGGCCTCATAACTCACAGATAAAATATTACATCTTCTTTGTTTAATATGAACAAAAAAGTATAAAAACAACTCATTTCATAGCAGGTAATATATCTGAGTATTTCTTGGGCAGTAACTTCTGGAGTCTGGTTTTCTGGCAGCCGGGAAAGACTTAAATCCATAACTTTATTCTGCAAAGATTTTACAGTTTCAGTTCCTCCATCAGATCTACTTAACATTTTCAACAGATCAACAACATCAATCAAGATTAATGCCCCACCTTGGGTCCAATATTTAAGATGGGGAAATAAACCTTTAAAAATGCCGTTTTGATTGCCCCAATGGTAGATAAAACATGATAATGCTCTCTTGGTTCTCATTACCTTGCAACAGCATAGCAAGAGGCCCATCTAATAACTTTCTGTGGTCATGCCATCCATCAGCATTTTATGTTATATGGAAATGTTAAAAGGTCTGACCTTGTAAGATTGCTGATCATGACTTTTGCATAAAAGTTAATTACATTTATGTAACGAGCTGCATGTATGAAACAAATTTAGGCAAGATAATTGGAGGCCAATTTTTAAAATAAATCCAACATGACTTGAATGTGGTGTTAATTGTGGTTTGAAAGTCAACATGGCACCTGGAGGACATCATCTTGTGCATGTGTGTGTGTGTGTGTGTGTGTGTGTGTGTGTGTGTGTGTGTGTGTGTGTGTGTGTGTGTGAGTGTGTTTGTGTGCGTGTGTAAGTGAGTGACAGCTCCATCAGCAGGCAGCCTCATCTATCTATATTTATACAGACAGGTGCCCCTTTCCTCTCCTTTACACTGCAGAGGGAGAAAAACATCAGCATGAGTCATCACACATCTGTAGAAAGGATGAGCGAGTCTCCCTGATAACCAGACAGAGAGAGAGAGAGAGAGAGAGAGAGAGAGAGAGAGTGATGGTCGAATCCCAATTCCACCTTAAACCCTAAAGCCTAAGCCCTCAATGTTCAGAGACTCCATTGACGTCACTGACATTACAGCAACATATCATTTTACCTTGACAACGTTGTAATAAAGGTAAATATGTTAGGTATGGTGCAGTTGTGAGTTTGGTTTTGTATTCTTGTTCTGTTGCTCACTTTATACTCTGTTCATAGTAGAAGTAGTCCACTTTGATATTGTATAATTTTTAGTTCTTTGATAAATATTTTTTGTATTTTAAAAAAAGTAAAGAATGTTTATCTGAATGCCATTTATGATGGAGACCAAAGCCTCACAATAAAAATATTTGAAATAACTGGATTTTTTATTTTCCTTTTCATCTACTTTCTTCACAAGCAAGGCACTTCAAGTACCAACTGCCTGATTTTACTCGTTTTTGTCTAAACCTAACTAGCATCATGTTTTCCGAAGAATGATTGAAACTATCAATTAAGACCTTGCATCTGTTATGAGAATGTTTAGAGAGGTAATGAATAAGTAGGGTCATGTTCCTACTGACTTACACAGAATCAGACTACTTTTGTAGCCAATGGAGTCCCCCCCTGCTGGACATTGGAGAGAATGCAGGTTTCAAGCACGTCTGCATTGGCTTCATTTTTGTCAGGTCAAGGTTTTATCTGCAGTAAATTTAAAGTCCTAACCAGAAACTACAGCTGCCAGATAATAGTGGAATAAAAGATAATCCTCTGTTCCCCTCTTAAATGTAGTGGAGAAAATGTTACACAAATGGAAAAGTACTATAACCTCCAACTTGCAAAACAACCCAGTCACCAGAATAAATGTTGGCATTTTTAACCAAAAAAACATTGAATATGATCATTTCTGAACTGCTGCAACCCATGAAGACTGCAACACATCTGACGATGGCGGCTTTAAACAACGCTCAGCACCAATGGGTTAGTCTTAAAAAACACTGATTGTAGACAAAACTCCAAAAGTCCTGGAGCTGAGAGGAACTGCAGTCAGGTGATAATCATCTGTGGGTTTATCACTACAAGTGACCCTTTTCATATACAAGCAATCATGTGATTAATTGTGGATTTAAACATAATTAAAGCTGCTTTAGATAACATGAAGTTGTTGGAGATTAATCACTAAAAACAGAGAACAAGGAGAAAGAAAGAGGTTTGATCAAAGTGATTTTGAAGCCACAAAATTGAAAGTTAAGCTCTGTTTAACACCAGCTGCTGTGACCGAGCCAATCAGGCTTTAACTGCTGACTGGGATCAACTCTTCAGACTAGTTTAAAAACTCAATAATTAGCACTTCACCTTTGTCAACATATATCAGAGAATGCAACATGTGCCGTTTATTTATAATACCTTTTTAAAACCATTTACATTACAATCCAGCTGCTCTGTATAAGTTTGACCTCATTAAATGTTAATTTCTTATTGTCACACTTGATTATCCATCACTGCTTTTGTACCATCAGTGTATTATGTTTTATTTTTAGATTTTTTTCTATATTACACTTTTGTGTTGCAGGCTCTATTAAGTGCTACATGAGGCTGCATCATTGCTCTTTCTGATATATACACTCCTTTTTTTAGACACACTAAAAGGTTGGTTGGTTCAGACATTTGTTTTCCTGCAGGTGTGTGATCCAAAAACAAGCTAAAGGCAAAACACTCACAAAGCTTCCAGCAAGCATAATTTAACAGACAAACTTTTGCATTAAATACGGATCCTACACCAGAAGCAGTGTAACCACCAGCACAAAACACATTGATCACTCAGGTGTTTGTTATTTCTTCAAGTGAGAGTCCGTCTTCTCTCAGAATAGACCAATCAGAGCAGAGCTGGACTGTCTGATGTTCCTAAGCGTGCAGCTCAGAACCAGCTGAGTGATGAATGTGTTGGCTAATAATCAGCTCACAGCAAATTCATTTCAATAGAGCAACAACAGAGATCTTCATCAGTGTGTGGACCTTTTGTCTTGACTCTTGACTGTAACATCCATAGAATAAATTATACAGAAAAGTACCCAGAGAAGATAGAAAACAATGGATGATATATGACCCTGTTTGACCATGTCTTAGTTTGTACAGATTTCAAAAACATTAGAAGAGAGTCACTTCAAATACGTAATAGCACAATGAAGATTTTTCCTATTTGAGCTTGTTTTTTCAAATGCACCTTATCAGGTTTGATGACAGGGAAAATATGACAAAATCACCCGTGTGTGCTTTAGCAAATTACTTTTAGTATTTTCTTTTCTACTGCTGTGTGATATAATTGGAACATTTTGTTTGAAAAATCTTATTTTTCAGTGTTCAGTTGGACTTAGGCCACGTTCAGACTGCAGGTGAATCTGATTCAAATCAGATTCCTACTCAAATCCGTTTTTTAGGGCTGACTGTCCACACTGTTTTTACCAAGTGTCCAAATCGGATATGGCTCTGTTCAGACTGGGCCACATTATCGACTGATCTGACAGGTTGCTGTAGTAACGGCGTCAGAGCGTCTGACATCATATAATTGCGACGGCGACAAGAACAAGAACAACAAACATGATGGAGGCAGGTCACCTCAGTATATTGGCCTTATCACTGTCCAGTAGAGGTGCAGAACATCTCAGACGCACCGGGGGAGAAACCGGGCGGATGGACGCCCCCGTCAGGCCCGCATGAGTCGGGCACGGCTGCCGGTGGACACCTCGTCCGCGCTACGCGTGCCGCGCAGAGTGACGTCACAGACAGTCAAAACCGATCTGAGTGTTTGGAGGTTCAGACTGAGACGCATCTGTCCAAATGCGATCTGAAACTACCTCCCGAAGGTGGTTTTGATCCGGTTTGAAAAAAATGTGATTTGTGACTGATCAGACTTCAAAAGAGCCATCCAGTTCCAATCTGGATGGGCTAAAAATCTGATTTTGGCTGGCAGTCTGAACGCGGCCTTAAAGACAATCTAAGGAATCGGTTGTTCATTTAGAAGAGGCTGTTTTCTAACCAATCAAGAGAACACCTGATTCAAACAAACAGCTGTTTGAACCCTGAGATCAGTTGATTAAATGACTCGTGTCTGTTGTGCTCCTGCTTGGTTTGATGGAAAACCTGCAGCCACGTGGCCCTTTATGGAACAGTTTGCACATGCCTGATTTAGAAGAACTATTGTCCCTTACTAACAAGCTATTTGTTACATTCACTGATGACATAGCATCATTCCCGATCCGTTCTATGCATTTACAGGTTGTAAAAAAAAACATTAAGGCTTAACCCATTGACACTGGGAAAGCATTACCGCATTTCTACCATTAAAACCGGGAGCGCTGTTGCGTCACTCTGCCATTAAGGCCGGGACAGTGGATATGTCATTTTGTAGTATTTGTATTTTTTTCACCTATTTTCGGTCTCTTCGCCAATGAAATGCATCAGAATCATGATCAGAATACATGTGGGAGTGTCGCAATGCAACATTGGACTTTTCCAGAACTTTGAAATCATGGAGGAAGACGACTATAGGGGAGGAGTTCAGCAGTAAGTGACGGAAGCGATCTGATGAAAACAGCGCCGATGATTTAATTGCTGATCCGGACTCGGAACCCTCGGAACCAATCGACCGGCATTTATGGTTGAGGAATATGTTTTTAGACATAGCACTGGTCCCATACAGCAATAGCTGTATGTTATACTGTGGATTTCTTCTTATTCCTCTTGCGGACGCAATTTCGTCCCGCTACTAGTCCTACAACTTAAAGAGTTGCAGGACAAATTATATATCAAAACATGCGGTTTGATCGTGATCGGTGTGCTATTACTTTTCTTTACAGAATAAGAATTTTTCGCGACGTAAGTCAAAATTTTGCTCAAAATTTTGCATTGAAATGAATGGGACGGCCGACAAAAAATGAGCGAAAAAAAGAACAATCATTGGAGATTTTTAAACGTCTACTTCTCCGGCATAATTTCACCTAGAGACTCCATTTAAACTTTAAACAGTAGACACAAGTCTTGTGTATCGGTGTATTAATCCACGTTTCGATAGGTCATATAGTTTTTTATCAATCCCTGTTCAATGACCATGATAATTTTTGGAGAAATTCTGAAATTATAATGGGTGTGTATTGCACGGGATGTTCGTGTCAGAGTGTGTGATGTCATCGCTCAGAGTGTAGAGGGAGAGGTAAAACTGTCAAAAAATAAATTTTAAAACCGCGCTCCAGGCCGCAAATTCCACTCTACAGAAATAATTTATACATAGAAACGTAGGAAAATTTGTCTTCTCACTCACAATCCTCTGGTAAAGCTGTCAGAGTTATAGTTTGGGCGCTGTTTGATTAATCACACACACACACACACACACACACACACACACACACACACACACACACACACACACACACACACACACACACACACACACACACACACACACACACACAGGTAACTTTATGCGATTTCCACGAGACACACACACACACACACACACACACGCACACAAACACACATATTTTGAAGTTAAAGGGCATAGTTTGAAATCTCTGAAGAATCTCATCATAGTGTACACACACCGGCAGTAGCCCCCGTGGCCCTTTCAAAATTTTTCTAGTCTAGAAATTTTCTAGTTATTATTATTATTATGATAATTTTTTTTTTTTTATTACAGTAGGCTAATGAGAACTATGTCTTGTTCTTCCAATGGTCATATCATGTTTGCATCTTGCTAATGGGCATGTATTAGTATTATGCATAGGATTTTTTATTCAGTCAAATGTAACATTTGCTGAGTTTTTTTTTTTTTTTAAACTTTATTGAAGGTTTGGAAAAATAAACTCTACTTCTCATGAAAGCCACGGGTATAAGCTCTCAAATATTTTTGGAATTTCATTTTTATCTGCTACAGAGGCTGAAAAATCTATTATTTAGTAGGTGTTGAATTTCCAGAAAAACTTCAGGTTTTAGGGGGTAATTTGAAAATCGCCCATAGGTTTTCCAGGCATTTTTTTCCAGGCGCTTTAGGCCTTAATGGGTTAAACAAAGATGATGTTTCAAAGCAGCAGTCAGGCTGTATAATCATAGTGGACATATTCAGTGTGACGTCACTAAGAAGTTTTCTGTGATTTTCATGTAAAACGTGAGCAGCTCCATACAGGAATCTCTCCGTCTTCTCCCTCTCCATCAGTCCCTGAGAACATTCAAACCAATGCTACACAGCTGACTGTAATTTAATAAGACATTATCTGATGATGTGATGTCAGACAGATGGTTTTGCGATCCTATCAGCCAGGAAACATCTGCTGCTGCGTATGGTTTCTCTTTCCACTGATCACCGTCTGAGCCCTCTTAGAGCGACGGTGAGAAGATGAAACAGGACTCAGCAGAAATCTTTGCGAACATGAGACGGAGTCTTCACAGCAGCTGGTCACATGTGGAAAGAAATACTCATGAATAAAGAGATGTTGGACCCTTAAAGCATGTAAATGTTCTTGTAGAAGCCTGAAAATTAGTATAATATGTCTCTTTTGAATAAAGGTATGTGGGTCATTTCAGAATTGCGGGTACATTTCGCGTCTCCCAGAAAAACCTTTGATTATTTCTCCCTAAAAAAGTATTTACTGGATCTGTTTTAAATAATATTGCTAGTTATATTGAATGTTCACCAATAATAATGTTTGGTGTGTATTTTAGGCACAATTTATATGTAAAATATTCATTAAATGATTCCCACCCACCAATTACTGGCTGTCTTCAGCTTGTGACTCACATGTTCATATTGAATTAACATAAAATAATTCATTAAAATTAGCAGATTTTTTGTGCTAATTCTATAAATACTCATACTTACAGATGCACAGAGTATTTATTTTCTGTAATACATGGGATTTCAACATTTAAAATATATATTTTTTATCTGTCCCTATGATCCGGTCAACTCTGTTATCGCCGTTATAAAACCACATAAAAACCCTACAGCATTAAAATAAAACATGTGACCTGCACCCAGTGATGTCACTTCCTCTTGCAGAGAAGATTTGGAGGGAACTATGGAATGTTAAACTTTCTCTCTCATTAATTTGTACAAAATGTTGAGAATACACCAACAGTAGATTAATTATATGTCAATTCTGTTACTATGATATTCTAGTGAATCTGTCATTTAAAAAAAAAACAATTATATGATGAAAATTCATAAAAGTATGGTTTTATTCATGACATGTGGTATCTGGTTTTAAGCTAGCATGTGGAGTTAAAGCACAAACTGGTGGAAAATGTCAACTCTGTTATCGTCAACTCTGTTACATGTTTCAAAATTTTAATGATAACAGAGTTACTGTTTTTGGCCTTTTACGCAGTTTGTCAACTCTGTTATTCATGTCAATCTGTTCACATAGGCGTCAACTCTGTTTCACACAGTTTTGTTTAAAAAATTCTAATTAAATATGTTTTATTGTTGACAAACTAACCAGAAGCTGTGTCATAACTAACATTCTCACCATACATGAAATTTCAAAGCATTTCATTCATTTTTGGAGCAATATTTAGAGAAAATCCAAACTGTCTTGGCAACTTTCCAATTAAATGTGTCAATGTTTTTACTCCTGAAAAAAGAATCTTTATGTTAGAAAATGTAAAGTTGAATTAGCTGATGTAAAGACAAAAGTTCTCTTAGGAAAGACATGGTTTTAAACTGTATTACATTTGAGTACTATACATATTTACCCTAATTTGTCTGCAACAGAGTTGACAGATTTTACTGTTACTACGATGATTTTCAGATTAAATATTTTAAATCTTACATGTTTAAGCTTGGCAAATGCTGGAAGTGTTAAATTTAAAGTATTCTCTATGGGAATGAAAAAGTTTTTATGGAAAAAAATAAAATAAAATTCTTATTTTGTCTAAACTTCAAATGTACCCGCAATTCTGAAATGGGCCATGTACATTATATCAGTAAAGTACTTCATGCAGAAAAAAATGTCTTCTGTTAATCTTGTTTGTAATTTTTTGATGCTGGATGTGGTTTATTTACAATCCTAATTCTCCAAAAATCCCAAAAGCACCACATGGTGAATCTGCATTACATCATGTATATCAAATATATCTGCTCAATCCCTAAATTCCTGAACAATATTTTTTAATAAAGTTCAAGCTGCAAAGGTCAGACTGCTGCAGGACTCAATAATGGAGGCAGGTTGTGATATTAGCAGAGGCCATTAGTGGTATTAGACATCCTGAAATAAAGTCATCACTTCAGCATCAGTAAGGCTTAAATGACATAAACAATAAATGTAATTAAATCTGAGAGTGATCAGAGATGTAAGGGAAGAAGCAATCTGGTTAATACTCACAACATATAACGAAAAGAGGTGTTTATGTGACAATACATGCATCAGTTGTTTTGTAAGGTTGTTTTTGCAAAGATGTCCCTCCACCCTGAGACACTAACACAAAAGGAAAACTGCCAAATCTTTCCTTCTTCATGTTCTTTCTGTCAGAAAGCAGCAAAAACAGAAACTGATTTATTGTCACTCTTCCAATTTGCTTCTTTCAGTAGAAGAAAGACATTTGTTTTCTTTATTTAATTTAATTGGTTTTATTCTACGTTATGTTGCGTATTGTTTTAAAATGTCATTCTTAAAATGAAGTATTTAAATAATCCTGCCTTACCATTAAGAGGATAGAGCAGAATATACAAATCTGTATCCTGACAATTACGTTCCCATATTTTATACAGTCTATGGTTCCCATAAAACAAAACTGCATTCTAATTTTAAGCGCAGAGGGAAGGATATTTTCTCTCAGATTAACACTGTGTGGTTTGAATAGGCTACAAAACTACTTGGTTAGGTGTAGTAGAAGATTGTGGTTTGGGTTAAAATGTTTCTGATGCAAATAACACAGTGTTAACTTTTGGTTTCTAATAGGACAGGAACAGCAGCGTGCTGTATTTGTTTAACCACGCTTTCACCCTCAGCCTCCTCCATGCACAGACAGCCACTGACTTTGATTGGAAAAGTTGTTGTGATAAATCAAGGAAAAAATATATTCCAGGAAAAAATGTGTTACAGTCTAAATGTAATTCACAATGCAGCGACTTGCATGGGAACACAAGTTTTAGTAGACCAGGCTGGATAGAGAATCAGGGCAGTGGTGGCCAAAATATTATTTAAAAAAAAGAGAGGTTTGTGATTGGACTGTCGTGGGTTTGCACTGGGTGTAGATGTTGCATCATGTTATATCTTTTATCATTATCTTAAGTTTATTTGACAGGGACCACACATAATAAACATACATTTCAAAACTTGAAATATGACGCATTATACAAAAATATGCTGTAGCTAGGAGCTCATTTTGGGGGGATTGTGTCCCATGTCAAAACAAAAGTTGTGAAAGTTTTGTAGAAGTAACGTCTGTTAAAATCTGTGTGTTTATATGACCTACATACCTATCACACCTTCAGTGCTCATGTTGCCCTGGTAACACTTTAACTTCCATTTTACTTTATCTTCTATAACATATAACATGGCATTTTTTGTCCCTAAAACTTAGAGAAGCAGTTGTAGCATAATCACAATGAAACTGCGGCTTTTAACTGAAGTTAATTGCTTTGTTTTGGGCGAGCAGCCACTGAATGTGCTGATAACAACCTTACATTCTTATGGGCTAATTATCACTGATAATGCACATTCAATCTTCTGATGACATTCAAAATGGGGGAATTACATCATCTACGATGTGACTTGAATGTGGCGTGAGTAATTTCTGGGCGTTCCAGTAAAAAAAAAAAAAAAGGATAAATAAAGCCTTAAGGTGCTCTGTGCATGTTAATTGCTTCATATATTTACTTGCTCTTCTCTCTCATCCTCTGCAGGTATCTAAAACTTGAAAAAAAAAAAATCCACAAAACTTTTCTTTATGTTTGACTCCGAGCGCTCAGTCTACTGGAAACTTTAAGAAATGAGATTCTCATTTCCAACACAGAATGCAAGTTTACTTTTTCTGAATGGATTAAATTGACCAACAAGCAGCCCACCCTCCCACCCCCAGCTCACTGAGCCTGACCGGCCTTATCACGACTTAAGTAAATGAACTGGCAGCCGCAGCACGACTCCCCAAAACCCTGAACCTTATCAGCCTGCGCCAGCCGAGAGCAAAGAGCCACAGAGCCTACCTGCATGTATTCACACCGCAGGACCTCCATCACTGTCTGCACACAGGTGGAAATACTGTAGGAGGAGGAGAGGCTGCATGAAAGAGATGAACAGTTGGAAAGAAAGTTATCTAGGTTTTTTTTTTTTAACAGAATAAAACTATCAAGTTCATAGGAGGCTTATCAATTTTAGGCTAAATCACTGAAGCAAACGGAGCAGTAAGAAATGGTGCCATTTAAATTTATATCATAAAGTTATTGTCGTGTTTGCTGCCAGAGAATCTGAATTATATTAAGAACTAATTGCCATAATTATTTCCCCATAATTCATTAAGAACCTGAACCAGAGCTTCCAGGTCACACAGGTCAAGTCTTCTGTGCTGGGTTTTAGAATAAAAGGGCGCCAAACCGAAGTTTTCATCTTCAAACCCATCACCCACGTTGTGGAAGGAACAAATGTACTTGCACTCATCTGTGCCCCCATGGGTGTATTTGTTTTAAAATTAGATGTGGTCAGGAACATTGTTTGCACATTGCAAATTTGAGGCAGCCGAAATTGATTGCACCATTGACCAACAAAAAACAGGTCTAAAGTCAGAATTGCAGAATTTTCCTGTTAGTAAAATATGCCTCATATTTCTGAGCAGTGCATAATCATGGATCCCAATGGAGTTGTTGTTAGGGCAGAGGAATGGGAGATGGCAGAGGCAGAAACAATTTGTTTCACAGATTTTAAGAATCCACTGTTTGACTGCTGATGTACCAGGTGCAGACGTGGGAGATGACACTGCCATGTGATTCAAGTTGTGTCTAAATCACAACTGTGATTAATTAAGACACTAAATATCAGCCCTTTGCCCCTCACACATTACTTTGTGCCTGATTATGCATTTAAATAGCAAAACTGAGTTGGACATGCACTTGTATTCCTTAGACTCTGCGTAATTGATCATTTGAATTGGGTCCAAAACTTTGTTTTGTTAATTTAAGATCATCATCATTATCTATATTATACATGCACAGTTTAATTGAGCAATGCTTAAAATTCGATTTTGGAGTCTAATCGGACTTCTGTCCTTTTCGAATAACTGACGGGAACGTGTCCTCCTCCTCAACACTAGGTGGCGATAGTCGTCGTTTCAGCGGGTTAATACAGCCCCCTTTCCGGTTGACCCATTACATCATAATAAACAAGTGGAGAAAGGCAGGAAACCGGCATTTTCGAACAACAAGAATAACAAGATGGATAGTTGTACAGCTCTGTTCATCATTTGAGGGGCAGACAAGAACGCCGGATGCTGCTGGAGGGATACAACAGAGGCCTGTCTTCGGTTCGACACTTTGTGCCGCCGCTACTGACCCGGACCTCTCGGTCTTGCCGGCTATCTTGGATGTTTTTGTTCTGGGGTCATACGCCAGTGTAGGGGGTGGAGCATGTGGAGCATGTGCACATGCGTTGTCTTGTCATAAATGCTGGCAAAAATCGAATTCCAATCGCATTATCTGGGTGTCTTAATCAAAGTTGGAGAACTCAGACCTTTGTCGGACTATCACGTTTACATGCACTTCAGTTGTCCAGTTATAGTCGGATTAGGGCAGTAATTCATTTTTTTCAAGTGTCATGTAACCATACTGTCTGAATTGGTCTCCTGAACAACACTTTTATGGCAGATTTCACTGAGTGCATTTATCTGAGCACTTTAAATGAATTACCTCAGTAAAAAAAAAAAGTAAGTAAGTAAGGAGTAACCTAGTGCATGACATTAAATCAAATCAAAGCAAGAACAGCACTCACCACAGACAGAAAAAAAATCCTGTTATTGCATCTAAATAAGCTAAAATAAACACCCATCAGGTCAACATTTTATAGTGTGCAACACTTAATTTTATGACCAAAAAACCTGCAGAACTAAAGGCTTTCCCTTCAGCCTGTTATCTGTATACTGCAAATGACAGGCAAGCCAAAATGCTAAGAGAAAAATCTAAAATATAATATTTTATTGCTGCTCTACATTTATTTGACATCTACTTGATAGTTATCTACTCGGCTACTTTCTTTGCAAATTAATGTAAAAAATATATAAATAAGAAATGTTGATAAAATATTATTATAGGTGAAGCTGCCCTGATATATGTATAGAAGGCTTGTTCTGAATGAGTCTTCCACCGCTGTGTCTTAGTTCTGTTAAATAATTAAAATAGTTGTCAGTACAAACAAACTGAAAACAACAAACATTTCATATTCATGTGCACTAGATATCAACATCTCTGTCTTATTAATAAGAAGAGGCTCTCTGCACTGAACACATGGAGTTGTTCTGACTGATATGTGTTTTTTGGTTCTCTCTTCAGTCAAACATGCTGTTAATCTGCTCATTGTTCTTCCCACACGCTGCAACAAAGCGGGCGCCAACTCGCCAGCGGCGGCAGATTAGGATTCACACGAGAGCGAGTGGCCATCAGCTGCAGCTGCGGGAGGACGTGGGAGTCCAGATGTGATCCATGTTGACACTTCAAAAGACAGATGAAACATCAGTGGTTGAGGAAGCGTTTACATTCTTTATGCCAGTAAGAGTAGTAATACAATAGAGTGTAAAAATACTCCAGAACCACAAGATTTTACATTTTGCAGAATTTTACTGTTCAATACCAAGATATTTATGTTTTTTGAGTCTCATAACAATATATTTTCATATATTTACATAAAGATTTTTTGTTTTTATTTTGAAGGACATTGAGTTCACTATTGAACTTATCTTGAAAAGAAATGTGCCATGAAAATAAACTTGACCTATATGAACCCATCACAAACAAACATTTATGAATCCCATAAACTTTGTTATTACAGAATAGTGACAAAGATGTTTTCGTTGTCCTGGGTATGAACAATAAGAACCATGTGGTTAAGGTGAAAGGAACAGTAGCAGTAAAGCAATTTGTTGATTGACAGAAAATTATTTTTTTTATGTAGCACATTTATTGTTTCCAGCTTCACAAGTTTCAAGATTTGCTGCTTTTCATTCTGAGTTTAATAACATAAATAATTGTAATGTATAAGTAATAATAATGTTGTGTTTTGGAGTGTGTGATGGACAAAACAAAGGTGTTTTATCCCTATTTTGATTATTAACAAAAACAACCAATCAATTAATTCATGGAGAAAATAATCATACGATTCATAAATAATGAAAATAATCGTTATTAGCTCAAAATTGGCTTTTTTAAACAATGAAATCCTTCTTTTAATAATAGTCTAATGATATATATATATATATATATATATATCTATAAATATAATAGTATAACAGGAGACATTTTCCTATGTTTAATACTTTAAGTAGTGATTATACTTCCATACTTTTACTGAAGGAACACTCTCAATGCAGAGTAATTTTACAGTGTGCTATTATAATTTGACCTAACTGAATAGTGTATCAATGCATCATCAATTTGTAATCTGTATTATATTGTTTAAATTTGCTGCATGTTTTGCTTATAAAACCTAGAAACTCCAGCTGTCAGATAAATGTAGTGGAGTTAAAAATCCACTCTAAAATGCAATGGGAGGAAATATAAAATTGCAAAAAGTATCAGAACTTCAAAACTCTAGTAAGTTCTTGTGGACCTCCTCTGCCTTCCTCTGGCACCACTATGAGGTTTAATAGACTAATTAGTTCCAGCAAATAAACTCACCAATACATTTGCAATGTTATTTCAAGGTTTTTTCGCAGCCTGTCTAGAACCACAAGGATTGGGGGAAAAAAATATGGCTTAAAGGTGCTGGTTTGGTATTGAGATGCACAAAGACGCTTGAATTGTATAATAAAGTGTTTTTGTTATTTTGTGTCCACCTCCTGTGAGATAGTGAAACAGTGTGAAAGTGGTTTAAGTAAGGACCTTTAACATGATTGTTTCCTTCACAGCTGAAATATATCATGAGATTCCCCATCGCCTACAAACACACATTAAAAGAATGAAAAATGCGTCATCAGGTTTCATATTTTAATTCTGAATGCCGTGAAAAATCTGCACCCGATCTCAAACGGACCCCCTGCCTGCCTGCTAAATTGGATTTAGCTGCGACCTTCTTTAAAACGCACAAAAAAGGTTCATTCACGAAAACACTCTCTGTCTTAGTGGCCTTTTCATCTCCACAATAACATGGCAGCAAGTACATCATGAAACGTCTTATGTACTCTGGCTGGAGGATGAAAGTTGAGCCTTTGTGTTGCAGCAGAAGAAATCGTGAAACAAAAAAAAGGCTTGAGCAAGGACTTCAAAGCTCTGTGTGTGTGTGTGTGTGTGTGTGTGTGTTGTAGTGGCAAGATGTAATATGAGTAAAGATCTGAAAGCAGCAGGAGGTCCTCTGATGAGTAAAACCAGCTTTTGATCTTTTCTGCTTCGACACGACCATCGAGCAGCAGTCAGAGGCTCTCAGCTGTTAAACGGCTGCAAGAACAAATTCACCTGCACTTCTGTTTGTGGGAATCATGACTTTCATTCATTTAGGTCTCTTTTACATCTATAGTTCAGTTTATTTTGTCCAGAGCAAAGGACAAAAACATACAATATTGCCTTGTAATTATGCTCTCCTTTCAGATGCATCAATTCTGTCAAAGGCTGCAGACAAAAATAGATCTGAAATGGCAATTTCACCATTCTCTAGCTGCATGAGAATATCATTAGGAACTGTCTCTTATAAGTGCCTATATCTGAGTCACATGACTTGACTCGCCTAGATCAGCGTGAATCTGAGCTCAATGTCACACCTTCATGTGGTCCAAAAATGTTTATTATTATGTTTTATTTATACTCTGCTTTTTGTTCATACTGAATTTTTACAAACTTACCAAAAGCTGTAAAATGAAGTTACATGGACTGACCGGGAGCTCATCTTTGGACTGGTTTGGTGATGTCTTCTGCGCATGAAAAAGATTTAATAACTGATTTGTGAGACATTAACATTTCCTAGCCTTTAACGCTGAGCAAACAGTTGCTTATTTACACATCCAGAAGTTACAGAGCAACATAATTATTCATTAGGAGAGGCGTTTGTGTCCTCCTGTTGCACACAAGTCAAATTTTCACTTTTTAGCTGTGTTTTAGGTCTCCACCTGCTCCTGAGGGGCTTATTTGGCTCTTTAGCTGTTAAATTCTTCACTATGATCACCAGCTTGTCTCTAACTCTGTCTGTCTGCTGCAGTGCAGGGAGCATACAGTTGCCTTTTTGTAAACTTGTTTTTTTCTCTGAATGCGACAGTGCAGTGACACTGAACCAGAACAGTAAAGTTAAACAATGAGCTAAAACTCGCTTTAAAGCTTCGTAAAGTCGAGGGACTGCAGATTCATGACGACCGGAGACGCCCAGCACATTGTCATTTGATGAATTGTTGAGCAGAGTTTGAGTCATTATATGTCTATTTCCATAAACAGAGTCAACAGCATTTCAACCTGCTGCACCACTGAACACCCAGTCCAGTAATCAAGCAGCCATTACAGCTGGCCTGTGTGACTGTTACACAACCTAACCTGTAATCAGAGCGAGTTCTGTCAGAAACATGTTCACATTATAATCAACAGAAAAATAAATAAGAGTTTATACTCACACTGTAGGCCATCCTTCAGAGAAAAACTGCAATCCGTTTTCAGGTCCTGATCACTGGTTAGACTGAGCTGTAGGAAACTGTGCTTCAAGTTTCCATGTTTAGATTCTATTAATGAAGTTCAGCATTTTCGCAAATTAACTTCCTGGTGGGGAGTTGGATAAGAAGATTAAAACCACTTTCATGTCTGTCCATTAAAAGGCCACAACCAGCAGCCAAAGCATACTCATTAACATGTTGAAAAATTGCTGCGACATATGAGACATAATTGAACGTGGGAATGGACTTCATTTAGTGTGATCATATTTTTCTAAGCCTGTGTTGTGCTGGCACCAAAAATAAAATGTCCAGCTGAACTTAATGACTACAGACCAGTAGCCCTCACTTCTCACATGATGAAGACCTTGGAGTGGCTGATTCTACGCCTACTGAGAGCTGAAGTCAGAGACAAACTCGACCCCTGCAGTTTTCATACAAACAACACATTGGAGTGAACGATGCTGTCCTCTACATGCTTCACCGTGCCCTTGTTCATCTGGAGGAAACTGGTGCTTATGTGAGAATCATGTTCTTAGATTTTTCAAGCGCATTTAACACCATCCAACCCAACATACTCAAAAACAAGCTCACAGAGATGGGAGTGGATCTTTCCTTCATCTCCTGGATCAGATTACCTGACAGGAAGACCACAGTAGACTGCCACTGTAGTGTAAAAAACAACAATCTATAGGTCACATGCCATCAGCAGGAGTTTCATCTGGCCAAGATTGAACTCCTTAGTCTGAAATTAGCATAACCCCACATTTAGAGATACCTTCAAACCCAGAGAAGTGGCAGAAAAAGGACGGAAGTAAAAATTAAAAAAAAAAAAAAACCCACAGAAATGTTGGTGTTCTCTGAATTTATTTTTTTCTTCCTTTGTTGTACTCCTTTGAGAGGAGCATAAATATTTTACAGAGAGAGAACATCAGTTTGGTTATTTACAAGATATAATAAATGACATACAACTCACAATGTCTGCTTGTGTTCGGAGCGCTGGAAGAGGAGGAGGAGGGAGAAACAACTACAGTATTTTACCGTTCCTGTGAGAAAACACAGCCGGCCCAATGTCTGGCTATTCATACAGAGATAAAGAAAGAATAAATGGCTACAGCTTCATGGCATGATGGCAGACTGAACATACAGTGGCAGCTGTTACAGAAGTCCCTGTTCTGCCCTAAAGCAATTCATGGCAGCGGGTTCAGTAGGACCAAATAAATATACAGAAACACAAATCTCCAGTGTCCCCAGTTGTCAGCATTTCTTGTAACATTCAACATCGAAGGGAAAAACCTACAATAAAAACCCCTCTCTTGCTGCCAGGGCTCTTTAAAACGAGAGACTTCTACAATGGCTTCCTCAGACATGACGATAAACGTCTTATCTGGTTTAGGCTCATGAATATCAGCCTGCACCTCAGACGCCCAGTGCACACAATTAGTTAACACAATAAAGCATGCTTCAGTTAAGCAAGACGTGAAGACACTGAGAAGATGCACAAGAGCTCACGCTACAGCACTTTGCAAATAATCAAGAGGGAAGAAAGAGATGCAAGAGTCCCTTTTCTTATTTAACAGTAAGAGACAGAGTTTACACAGGAAATCACTGATTTTACGTTCGCTCGACTCGACTTTTATATCCTCCCTCGGGGCATTTCTCTGGGAAAGTTGAGCCTCACAAAACGGGAACACTGAATAATTCATTGGCCTTATTTTAAAAATGTGAGATGTATCGCCTCTGTTCAACACGACCACACATGAAGCTTCGCCACAGCCGAGGCAGAACGGAACCTGCAGCACCGTTCATCAACACTCGCCACAGATCCCTGCATCCATCAACACGCCCGAGTCCACAGGTGTCACAACTAATATTTTAGACTGACAAATGTGGCCCCGCTCAAAGCTGAGGGTAAACAGTGTGAGCCATGCTAACTCTTTTATCCATCGGGGACTTCTGGGGTTGTCAGGCTGAACCTCCAACACTCATAACTGAAGCTGGAGTTTTGGGAACATTTCAATCAAAATCCGTTTTCACGTCTCTTTAGGTTATCTTTGACCCTTTTTTTAAATGGCTAAAAATAGAAATGTCCCCATATTCAAAGATCCAGCCGCCAAGATGAGCTACATTTTGTCTTTTGGTGATTTAATTAGATTACAGCTGATAAAATCTGCCAGCAGCTGTGCTTTTTAACAAGTAAAAGCGACACTTTCCAGCTAAAATGATAAAGTTCCTACACAAAGGATTTAGACTTTGAACCAAACATGCAGGAAAACTGCTTAAACTAAAATAAAGATGTCTCACATACTTCCATGCAGATAGCTTTGGATTCATTTATCCAGGCTGTGAAATTTTGGCCTAAAACTTAATTTGTGGTGCTCTCCGCATTGAAAACATTCATTCAATCAAAACCACTAGCCTGCAGCTGTGCTCACAGCTCTGTGGGGTTGTGTTTGAACTGAGCTAAATGCTAACATCAGCATGCTCAGTATGGTTTTAAAAAAAACCTGACTGCAACACATCGTTCCAAACACAGCGTCCGTGTTATTTGGCTAATTCACAGACCTCAACAATTGTACTGAAGCCTTCTTTTTGGTGGAAAGTAACTTTCAGCAAAAACTGCTGACAGCTGACATCTGTGGGTGCAATTATCCAATGCTGCGAGCACCACAAACTGACCTCCATAGAATAAGGATGGAGGCAGGAATCTGAGCGACATATCACAAAACCTGGACAAATTAACGCAAAACCACCTGCATGGATGAATAACACTCCAAGTAAATGAGATCATGTTTTTGAGGGACACATTTCTCCCGGTGCTTGACAATGAGCCTGAGACTTGAATACTTTCCGTGTTATCACCATCACACCATAACAGAGGATTTCTGCAATGCAATGTGTTCTGTTTGCCGAGCTGATGAACACTTTCTGTCTATAGGAGGTAAAGAAAGAATGTGGAGGCGTCTGGAAAAAAAACAGCTCATTCTCTGAAGCAATTTCTGTGTCTGATCGCCATTATTAAAGAATCAATCTGGCAGCGTTTGACTCAGTTCACTCATATTGTTTGTGTTTTTCGATGAAATACTTCAAAGTTCTGCAGGGAGGAAACAAATCTGCTCTTTATTCTGTTACATTCCTAAAACACACTGAAAAGGCACTCATGCAAAACTATGTGTTTATGAAAAGTAATGTGATTACAATCCTTCTTCTGATGCCTTTCCAGTCGTCTTTCTGCACCCACGTGATGTAACAGCATCAATCAGCAACTCAACTGAAAACACTAAATATTATATTGTGAGCTAAAAAGCAGCTTCCTTACACATGAAAATGCTTCAGCTGGTCTGTTTTATTCTGTTTCTGAACAGCATGAAGGAATATTTACCAACAAGTAGTGAAGTAAACAGCTTGTTTTACCGTGTCTGAAGGAGTTAAAAGTAAAGGTTTGTGCGTATCGACTCAAGTACAACTTAAGTTTGTAGATTTGAGGGAACATTAAGCGAGAAGAAGGGTCGACATAGATAACGGAGATCCCAGTGCGACTCAGAAACTAAGTGAAACCTGTTGGACAGCTCTACAGAGTCATGCCATCATGCCACAGAGTCTGAAAGAGAAAACTAAACGATCTCTTCACGGCTGTGAGAGGCTCGACTTCCTGTCTTTTTGTGGGGTGGAGTGGTGGGCGGCTGTGGGTGTGACAGAGGAAGTGTTTGGGATGAGGAGGTCATGTAGGTCAAAGGTCGAGGTTTTTTCTATCTTCCTTAGATGGGCAGCTGGAAGGTGATGTCCACTTGAGCTTCCTTAGCCAGTGAGACGATTTCAGAAAGCTTTACAACCTGTGAGCAGAGGCAGAGACAGAATCAAGAGGTCAAACAAATCTTCTTTTACATAAACTCAGGTTGTTCAGCAGATTCCTGTGTTCCATCTCACATATCTGTGGTTTTGCATGTTTTAGCTCATTTACACAGCTGAGGAGTTTGAAGTGCATGCTGCTGTCAAGTTTAGAAGTTTTTATGCATTATTTTTACCGTTTAAGGCAATTATTAGTGTCCATTTATTTTGCACAATTTAAAAATGTGTTAACAATTAACCTCAACATGTTTTGTGCAGTAAATGGCTATTACTTACATGTCTTAGCTACATTTTAATAGTTAGATTACATACTTAGTTACATTTCAATAGTTAGGCACATGTGCTGGTAAATACACAACAAGATCAAGCTGACACACTCAGCTGTAAATTTTTAAAAGCTTTTGTGTGCAAAGATGACTGTACTTACACAGGTCAGTGAAAAAAACATTTAGACTTATTTAAAAGCAGATTAGTAAAAGTGTGACACGATTATCTCAGAAAGGCTAAAGACTCTTTGGTGTCCATAGTAAGGTACAAATCAGGTACAATCTAAGCCACAGTGCATCAAGAAGAATAATCAGTTTCATCTGATAATAACAAGTTTGCAAATAGATTTTTATACTGTACGGAAATAACTGGAAACCTTTGGCTGCCTGGAGCTTTAAGAAAATGCACCCAAAAATATAAAACTGTACAACATGTATTCACAAACCCTCAACAAATCTTAAGTACACATGATTTGTAGTGAGCTATAGAGCTGCTTGAGGAAACAACTCATGACTGTGTCTGTTACTGAGAAGTGGAGGGTAGAGAACGACATGCATAAAGGATGATTGAGAGAAAGGTTAAAAAGTTAAAGACGAGTTTAACACACACCAGTGGGAGGCAGCTTAAGTGCCTCACTACACCACACCTGTGGGAAATTACTGACATGATGATGATTTATCTACTTTATCAGCCCCGCTACACTGATACTCATCTCACCTGATGATCACACTGCAGTTAGTCAAACAGAAACAGATAAACATATCACCTCACCTTGAGTTAAGTTTATAAAGCCCCTTCTGGATGTTTTTCTTGAGCTTTGACAGATTTGTACCATTTCTGACCTGCCTCTAACCCTTTTCTCACCTGCATTTTCACAGGTTGCCTTCTTTGGTCAGTATGTGTCAGAAAAAGCCAAAGTGGCATCTCTCCTGAGATTCATACAAACACGTGGAGGCTTAGCAGACAGGTGCATGTGTGTTCATGTCCCAGCCTACAGTATATGGATGTGTGTGCTACAGTGTATGTGATCAATTCAGAAAGTTTTTCTTTAAAGATAGGACATGATAAAGAGACTGTCTGTGTGTGTGTGTGTGTGTGTGTGTGTGTGTGTACCATACCATTTTGGCGGCCTCGTCCAAGTCGTCACAGGCCAGGATTTTCAGCGGACTGGCAGCGATCAGAGCTTTGGCATCGTCCACTCTCGTTCCTAAAAAAAATCCCCCAAAAAATCAAGGTACAGTAGAACAAGGAAATCTGCACACAGTACTGTCACGTTTTATGAATATAGCCATCGACTTGGTCCCAAAGTAATGATTCTCATGATGTGTTACACTGTGGTCCATCTTCTTTGCTTTATCATGAACTACATAGTTTGTAGGACCATAAAGGCCAGTGGATGATGGAGTATTCGGCTCCTTCACGGTATGTCATTTATCATGTTTCACAACTGTTGTTTATGACTTCAAAGGATTTAAAAGGGAGGAAAATAAATCTTTTTTTTGTCAAATTTGTCCAATTTCTTTCCCAGTTTTACACACATGGATGAAAACTGCCATGCAGGACCAATCGTGTGTCAGTGAGTCCATCTGTTTATGCTCAGAGTGTCAGAGATTCACTCCAAACTGAGACATCAGACAGGACGCCCTGATGACACTTTTTAAATGTGTGAGGAAGCAGCGTCTCTGAAATTTAATTTAAAGCATAAATCTGAACGTCAGCAGCACCCGTTTGAGGTGACTGTGAGTTTCTAAAATAGAAAACAGGAGCGGAAAAGTGTCACCCTGAGGAAAACTGAGGAAATGTCAGCTCTGTTTAGGCTCCAAATACAAACACACACTAAACAAACATCTTGCACTGTTGACTGAATCAAGATGTGAGGATTCACTTCTTTTTCCATCTGAAGGTAGCACTGATAACCTCTCTGATCAGATGTTGCCCTCAACGATAAAGAGTATAATTGAACATAATATGCATATAAATACAAAATAATAATCCACACTTCAGTCGGGTTCATCACATTTCCAGGAGCCAGACTTTGAAGTAAGAGGCATCAAACAGACACAAGTTCTCCCTCTGAGCTGCCAGCTGCCGCCCCTGTTAACCCGTCTGACTGGAGAAGGTGAGGTCTGTCGTGTGTGTGTGTGTGTGTGTGTGTGTGTGTGTGTCTGTGTGTCTGTGTGTCTAGTTAACTACAGTGTGTGGAGGCTGACAGCTGAGGCCAGGTGGGTTCATTAAAAGCCTTCAGTTTTTTAAAGTAACGTAGAGACTAATTTGTGAATCTCAAGAAGTCTCATGTGCAGCTGTAACATCAGTTTATCTGTGCTAACAATGAGTCAGAGAGTATAATTAGAAAATGGCTTAACACTTTTTTAAAATTTAAAGTCTGACTTCAGTAACGCCAGATTTATTGGTTCAAGAACAAGACAAGACATTTGAATTTATGGTCAAACAATGTCCTAGGACTGAAGGCTAGGAATAGAATAGTTTGTGGCACGTTTATCATCATTCTGATGCCACAAAAATTATTTCATACGATTTTACCTTCCCCTGCACTAGAAGGTAGGGAAGTTAAAAGCTTTTTTTTTTTGGTCCATGATCCCAATCAAAATTTTTAATTGACTAATTAGAGGTCTAATAGCTGTAGCCTTCTAAATCTGACACACCTTACTTTTTACAACCTACTTGATCCAAATACTGAAGGTCGTGATTCAAAACTTTAAAGTTTATCGTCTTTCATTCACATCAGATCAATAATTAAGTTTAACTAGGTAAACACAAATCTTGATGTGGCATGGTTAACTAGAGAGAGGAGGTCTCACTCTGTGATTAATGAGAACCAAAACTAGAATGCTGATGTGAACACAAAAGAGTTTGGTAAAGAACAAAGGATCAGATTCTGATTGGCTTTATTTATAATTATATATATATAAATATATATAATTTATTTCATTCATTTCACAGCAACAAATTTTTATTTAAATTCAGGAGATTTTGGTAGTTTGCCTTTTGTGTGTGTGTGTCTAACCTTGTAACCGCACTACGATGGGGATCTTGAGGTCCAGGTCTCTCACAGCCATGATGATGCCCTGTGCGATGACATCACACCTCATGATGCCTCCGAAGATGTTGACCAGGATGGCCTGAACCTGAGCAACACCAATACAACTTCATTAGCTTAGTATAAACCAACAAGAAGCTTTGCTACACCATAAACATAATGCTTACATTCGAGAAAGCATAAACCAGCCTGCAGGTGTTCTTACCTTCCTGTCAGAGGTGATGAGTTTGAAGGCCTCGGTCACCTGATGAGCTGTGGCTCCTCCTCCGACATCCAAGAAGTTTGCTGGCGTGCCGCCGTGGAGTTTGATGATGTCCATGGTGGCCATGGCCAGACCCGCTCCGTTTACTACAGAGGACAACGTTCATTGGTCATTTCAAAGATAAATATGAAACTTTAAAAACACGGATTGTGTTATTAAAGTAAAGTGTCTAAAATCAAAAGCAAATGCAATAAATGTCCCAGTTTGTTTGGTCCAAATCCCATTTTTAAGATTAAATATACACATGTGTATCTGACACATGAATTGTAATTGTTAGCATTGTATATTTTACTCTTGTTTTTATTTCTTTATCATTAATATTTATTATTATTATTATTATTATTATTATTATTATTACTATTTTTATTATTTTATCATCATTATCATTTTATGCCTGAAAGGTGCTATAAAAAATAAAATTATTATTTAAAAAATAACAAATATAGCTCAAATGTAGATGGGCCAGTTTCAAAATTAAGCTGACAAAAAAGAAAGAAAGAAAGAAAGAAAGAAAGAAAGAAAGAAAGAAAGAAAGGAGAGGAAGAAGAAGAAGAAGAAGAAGAAGAAGAATACTATATCATTGATAATAATTATAATAAAATAATAATAAAAATAATAACAAAATCAATTTTTATTATTACAGTATATTATATTATATTTCGGCCAGGAGCTGGCGAATCCTCCATAAAAATCCTGACTGATATTTGCTGTGCACTGACCCAGACAGCCAATAGTTCCGTCCAGGCCAATGTAGTTGAGGTCAGCCTTGGCGGCCTGCCGATCCCGGGGGTCCTCCTGGGTCCAGTCCTGCATGTCGAAAACCTTCTTCTGGCGGTACTCTGCGTTTGAGTCAAAGTTGATCTTGGCGTCCATGCACATCACTGGTGACAAACAGACACACGACAGTTCAGCATTAGAAGGAGATTAACTTCCTGCTGGTGTCACAGGCACCATCTGCAGCCATGTTCTCTGCAGCAGCGACACATTCCTGTTTTATTCTTTCAAAGCCATGAACCCCACAACCTGCTGGCAGGTTTGAGGGACGAACAAAACAACACCACCACAATAAAAAATATCAATATTACACCAGAAACTATAAAAACAGAAATTAGGTCCTTGAACGAATCATGTGTGAAATGTAACCAAATAGAGGTTTAAAATATTGATATTTCATCAAAATCACTTTATTAGGATTATGCATTATTTAATATTTTGATCATTTATTCTCTGTATAATAATTCATTGATGAATCAGGTCAAATCTCTCTTTCTCCCCACATTTACTGTTTCCACACTGTCAACTATCAAATAATGGCAAAAAGAAGAAACAAATCTTCTAAAATATAATTTTAAAATACCAAAAAATTATTTTTCTTTTCAATATTATCAAGTTATAATAGAAATTGACTGTGTTCATGTAGCATTAGTTCCTAACTTTCCTTCAGAATAATCTGAGAATGTCTGTCTTGAGTGTGTAAAGTGGTCGATGGTCATTAACTGTCATTTAGCACAAAGGTTAGTGGTTTCTTCTTCATGTTTAAAGAGCTGTGACTCATGCCTCAGGAGCTCAACCATGTGTTTTTACAGTCATTAACCCTGACTCAGTGACAGAAGAGTCACGCACGCGCGCGCGCACACACACACAAAATCAATTTCCGGAAAATTTCCCGGACATTTTCATCGACATCATTACATGCTTCTTTGTAGAAGTGTAATTTCAAACAAATAGGGGTCAAGATATTTTGTGCTAAAAATGAGGTGTGCAAACATACCTTATTGATCTGAACATTTCAAGCCAAGGCTTAACTTAAAGGTTGAGCTTTCTTTCCTTTTCTTTACTTAAGATCCCAAGAAAACCAATACCAACAATGTGTGAATCTGTCTTTCAATACCTCCTGACCTTCTGTCTGTAGCTCCAGGCCCTTTGGTTCCTACTGAAGACATTAATCTTTAAAAACACATCAAAAATATGTAGCTTAATGTCAATCATGGCTTCCTAGTAGTTTTAATTTAATGTTTTAAATCAAATAATGAGAGTTATTTAATGTTTTCAACAGGATCTAGTTATTCCAAACGGTTTATTTTTGGCACTGTATCACAATTTTAAGCTTCTTTTTGGCCACTTTCTCTTAACAGAAAGATTCTTAACTTATATTCTGTTCAAGGACTGTGAAAGTTCAAATTTCGATGATAATGCCTGTTTTTACGGTTTATTTCTACGATAAATGGTGTAGCTTTGGTGATCTTTAAAAAATGCTTATTAATTTGCTCACTCTAGTTTTTAATCAAACAAACGGGAGGAAATAGTGCACTTGTTGGAAACTATTTTCAGCAACGGTTTTCACCACATTTGATACTCTAGTGACTAGTGTGTGTGCGTGTGTGTGTCTACCGATGCCAGAGGAGTCCTCCACCATGGGGTTGATCTCGACCATGGAGGCGTCGTATTTGATGAACAGATTGTACAGTTTGATCATGTTCTCCGCCGCCTCGTTCACCAGCGCCGGCGGGAAGCCCATCTTCTTAGCGACCTGCAGAAACACGAAACATGTTATCATTATCACTGGGAATCATGTTCACAATTTCTGAAGATGAAGCTGGTCATCTTGGCTTATCATACAGACTCCTATCATATCATATCATACTGTGAAGAGGTTAGCAAACAGAAAAAAATGCAAACATTTTAAAAGATGCTCCAGTTTTTTTATCATCTCAAAATCTTCTCAGCGTCAGCATGTTAATGTCAGCATGCAGCCACACAGAAATGATGATGCGTCCCTATGCTTTCTTTTTTTTTTTTTTTCAAATTAAACACAAAATAGAGGTGTAACATTTTTTGTGTGAGTGCTGGCGTCACTCCCACAAAGAAAAGAGCAGGTCACGGCTCCAGCTGCACGAAAATGTGAATCTGGTTCCTTTTGTGTTGAGAAAATTGAGGGGAAAAAAGTGGAAGATTAGTCATTTCTGATGAAAACTTCATGGTCAGTTACATATTCCGTAAAAAAGTTTGAAAACTAAAACTTGATGCTCGTACAGTAACACCAGGACTGTTTAAAAGAAGTTGTTTCTATCATTTCCGACTGGTCTCGATCTTCTTGTCTGAAACTGGGCCATCAGCTTTTCAGTCTCGACCAGAGATTGAAGAGGCTGCTCTTTAATACCATTACTGTTCTGTCATTCTATAGTCCAGGTAGTTTATTTTCCACACGCACAGCGGTTACGCTTGTTTCGGAGGGCAGAATGTAAGTGTGTAGCTACCCCGGCAATGCTAACAGTAGCTAGTCCACCCGTGAGCCGCCAATAAGCGATAATATTCAGGACAAGACAATTGCATTACATTATTATTACTGGAATTGTTCTTGGGAATTTCATTTTCTTTGCATCTCTTTCGTTGCTCAGTCTCTATTATTTATTGTTTATCTTCATGTAGTCTACAGTGTTTTCCTCTTGGTATGACATTTTGCCACATAAATAAAGCTTTCCTTAAAAGAAAAAAATATCTACTAATAATGTGTCCTTGACTTTTAACAACCAGAGTTTTTAATTGTATTTCACATTAATACTTTTGCAGAATCAAACAAAGTTGCTTCATATGGCTTAGCGTTAAAGGTTTGATCACTGTAAATGTACCTGATCAATGTTTTATTTTTTTTAATCTATTCAATCTTTTTTTTTCCTGCAATGAATTATTAGCATGCATCTGCATATGGAAAAATCAAGGAAGTGTAAACTAAATGACCACACAATCTGTGAAAAAGATCATCTTAAATCCCTAGTTGTTAAGTAATTTTACTTAATTTAATCTCTAATAGTTATACTCTATAAAGGTCTAAAAAGCCAGCCAACTTAAGGAGAGAAAGCAGCTTCTTCTGGTATAACTGGAAAACCTGCTGATTTTTATGAGTTTCCTGCAGTTTTACAAGTGTGGTCTCAGTGGACAAAGATAAAGGAGTTAAGAAACATCAATGGACTTCCATCTTCTTGGAGAGATCTGCATTCAGCACCTCTTCTCCCTGTCAGATATATTGAGTCTCTGCTCTCACTATGACAACCAACATATTCAATATCCAGAGCGCAGAGAGCTCACAGACACACAATTGTACTCAAACGCAGAGGAGAATGAGAGATGAGAGAGAAAATGGACTAAGGCATGGAGAGCTAAGAGAGTGGAAAAGTGAGTATGTTTACAATCAAAATGAGAGAAAATGCACCAAAGAAAATTAGTTAAAAAAAAAAAAAAGCTGACAAATAAAAAAGAGACAGCTTTAATTTAATACACTTTGACTCATTGCTTCTGTTTTTCCAGATGTTGCTTTCATGCATGAGTTGTATTTTTTTGTGAATAGGTTTTACTTGTTCGTGACTAGTTGTTTTTGTCTTTCAGGTTCAGACAATTAATGTCCAGACAGAGAAATAAAACTGCCAGACTGTAAAACAATTTTTAAAAGTTTGTGAACAAGTTAAAGGTCAGGACACGCCGCACAGCAGCAAGATGAAGCTCTTAAACTGGAGACTGGTCGCTGTCTCACAAAACCTTTATAGGAATGTTTTTTCTATTTGATTTTACAGCAGTGGAAATTAACTAATTGCATTGGCCACTTGCAATGGAATCAAGAGAGCAACACAATTCTGTCTGTATAACTGTCTTTTAAAACGTGTGTGAATAACATATTAGCATACAGTCTCCACTTTCTGCAGTTACAGAGCAACAGGATTCCTTGTAGTAGTGTTTGTGTCGACCTGATGAATGTTTACTCTCTTTTAGTTCTGTTGTTGATCTACACCAACTCCTGAGAGAGCTGCTAATTGCTTCACCAGCTAGTCTCTAACTGCATCTGTCTGCTGTTAAGCAGGTAGTGTACAGTGAGTTTGTCGAAGTTTCCTGATGCAGCTGCATACATCACTGAGAACAGTGAGAGTGAACCAAACAAGCCATGAAACCAAAATTATGCTCTAAAAGAGGTTAAAATACTCCTCAGTGCTTGATACAGTTGATAATCATGACAAGAAATCTCTTTCACATCCCAGAGTCAGCTGACACTTTGTCAATATGAAAATATTGATGAGTGCTGCTTTAAAGTCATATATCAACTGCAATCCGTTGCATCTCATACGGAAACATTTTCAGACTCTTTTTTTTTTAATTAAGTCAACAGCGAACAGGGCCAGTGTAACGAATTTTACAACAAGGGGCCATAGTTTTCTTTGAGAAAATTTTTGCCATGTCTCATCTCGTCACACCAAAAACCACATGAATTTCCTAGTAAACAAACACAACATGCACATTTCCCCCTCCATCCACCTACTGAGCTGCTTCAATTTGATCTTCATTGACAGTAAACTGCACACTGTCTGTCAGACACTAGTGGCTCCGTTAGTCCGTCTATAAACAGATATATTATTATGTGAATCACGCGGTCATATTGTCCCATTTCAGCTGGTTTGTATGAAATCAACCCAGTTTAGGCTTAAAAACCGGACCTTATCAAAAGAAAAACAGAAATGGACCAAACTCTAGCATCAGATAGAAGTTGGTACCAAACTACAGCTTGTCACATAATTTCTTCCCTGAAAAAGCTCAACATTCAGACAAACTGTCATCTTTGTAAATAAAACACAACCATTATTATCATCCTTCACGGTCGAGGGTATATTTATGACTGTAACGGATGATTTTAAACATCAGAGTGTAGCTAATAACAACAATCAAACTGGAAAATCAAAAGCAGGATGATTATTTTCAGAGCAGCAGTCTTTTATAAAGACCTCGAGATTGATTATAGCTGTGTTCATGTCTGAAAATAACATCTGTGACTCATCAGGCATCAAAACAAAATCATAAATCTTGAATGATAGACTTTTTTTTTGAAGAAAGCAACAGGTGGGAGGAATGAAGTCTGCAGAGAAGAATGGGAAGATTTTCTCCAACCTGAGACTTGATTTGGGAGAAAAAGATTGGACTTTGTTGAGAAAACATTTGCCTCCTGAGAAATAACATACAGCCTCTTGTGATTTAGACTTTGTCTCCCACAATGCAGCAATAACACAAACACACACAGGATCCCCTTCTCCTCTTTCTCCTCTCTTTCGATTTCTCCTGCAGCCCAAACCACACAGTTGGAGCGTCTCCAGTGTGCTTTGTGACTTGTGCTATCTGCTATTGATTGTACCTTGACAGCCTGCTCCATCTTAATGCCCTCCACAATGTCAATGGGCTCTTTCACAATGGCGTCCGGATTTTCAGCTGCAACATCTTCAATGTTCACGCCGCCCTGCGAGCTGCCAATCAGCACGGGACCCTGTGGGAAACAGGAAGGGGTGACGGAGTTTAATCGATTGGTTTGATTTCTTGGTTTGAGTTTCAGATTTTTAGATTTTTAGATTTATAGATTTATAGGTTTATAGATAGATAGATAGATAGATTACTTTATTCATCCCCGAAGGGAAATTCGGGTGTCACAGAATAAAATACTGAGGTAGCATAAATAAAAACAACAATAGAAAAAAACACAGAATAGAACAAGGACACTTAAGAAGTTAAAAAAAGAACATCAGTTGGTAGGATGGTTGGCAAGATGATGGTAATAATTAAACTGGTGATATGATGGCAACAATGCTATATTGACTAGACGGTATATAACAATAATAATAATAGTACAGTATATAATATAATATAATATGTAATATTAGATAATAAACAATATAAAAATAAATAAAATGAAAAATATAAATAAAGTAATTTTAAATAAAATAACATGATATATAATATATAATAATAATAATAATAATAATAGTAGTAATAATAATAATAATAATAATAAATAAGGCCGGTAAGGCCGGTATAATAATAATAGTAGTATATTATAATATATAGTAATAGTAATGGCAGCAACAGTATATATAATAATAATAATAATAATAGTAATAATATTAATAACATAGCAAAGTGTCGTGCGTAGATTTAGTGCATAGAATTTTCACATTTTATTTGCAAGATTTTAGAGACAGACTGACGTCTTGTCCATCAAACAAGAACTATTCCACTGGATGCGTAACGGCTGCAGATCCGTCGTCGGAGCCGTTATGCACCCATTATAATCAATGTGTGAGATTCCACCGACTGCAGATCCGCTGCGTAATGAGTCCGACGACGCAGGGCCATCCGACAGCCCTCGCAACACTTGCGCAGAGCTTCTATTTTTGTCGGACGACGGAGCACTGCGCATAAATTCAGCACAGAGCAGATCGTTCGGGACAGGAAGTCTTGCACAGACACAAAATAAAACACCGGTATATTTTCAAAATAAAATACCTCGGGTTCGCTAACGAGGTCGGCCGGCTCGTTAACAAGCCGGCCGACCTCATTAGCGCTCGTTAAGACGGAGTCGCTGGATTTGTCTCCAGTCATTAACGAGGAGATGTTGATTATCTTCCAGTTATATCAATTGATTAGGCGTGAATTCGCGAGATCTCGTGCGTCCTCGGGACTCTGCTGTCCGCAACAGCTCCGACACAGACGGATCCGGTGGGTGTTGACGGACTGCGTAGATACGCAGCCGTTGCGGACAGACCCCTGTCGGAGTCGTTAAGCATCCAGTGCAATCCCGGCGTAAGAAAGAACATTTGTTGACATGAGTCTAACCAGCGAAATGTCTGAACCTAAATTTCAGGGCGTTAATTACCAAAGAATGATTTTGTCGATAAAATAACTATTATGATAAATTAAGATTACAATCCAAATTTCCAGTCAAAGATATTTGATTTACTGTGAAATAAAACACAGAAAAGGAGCAAATCCTTATATAAAAGAACAACAACAAGATTTTTTGGTATTTTGGTTTTAAAAATTCAACAAACTTTGAAACTGGATCAGTATTAAGCGAGAGAGCTGGAGGCAGCATCTGCAAAACAGGCACCAATGAAATCCTTCAGTGCGATTGCGTCCACAAGCGAGTCAGTGGCAAAAACGAACTGTTAATGGTGCACATTTGCCCTTGCAGTTCATTATATGGCAGTTAGCTGTAGTGCTTTTGCTTAATTGGACTAAATAAAAGAAACTGTCCTAATTAGTCACTAAAGATACAAGAACATGACAAATTGGGTCCAGGTTAAAAAATACCAAAGTTTACCTTTAAAAATATATGATTTAAGTTCTTTAATTTTATGATAATTCTCTGTAGGTTCTTCACTTGAAAAACCCTGAATCACCATTAGTAAAGTCTGACAACTTGGGCTTGTTGTCTCTGAGGTTTATGTTCCATTTTCACAGATCCACTTGCACAAAGTTTACATTTTAAATCAGATAAATGCTGCGACCCATTCTGGGCCTTTACCCTCACACTGCTCGCTGAGGCTCACTTATTAAGCAGCAGGTCTTGCTGAAATGTGGATAAAAGTGAAACAAATGTTTTGTCGATGCTGGATTGATTAGTGAACATGGCGGCATCTCTTTGCAAGTCTTTAGGTCTACTGATCTTAAGAGGACGCACTTTAGAACAAACACGATTCATTTAGTGAAAGGTTTTGTTCCAGACTCCCACCTGAGAAGAGTTTCTTTTGTCTTTTTTCTCTGCCGCAGAGGTAAAGATTATCATCATTATCTATGACATGTATAATGTACGATAATGACCTTATCATGCATGTATGTCTGTGTTAACTTCTCCAAAATAAAGTTAACAGGGAAACTTAACCACACACAGACATCAGAGGCCCTTATTAAGTATATTTATCATTCCACTCGGACACTTCCTAAACTGTTCTATTGGTGTCGTTTCCAATTGTCTGACCAGGTAATCCTTCTAAAAACTTGTCACATCCTTTTTGTCAGTATGATTCTGCACAACCTCAATCTTCTCTCAGATTTAAGAGCTACTATTGGCACTAAAGTGTTTTTGAATTGCTCTTCAAAGTTCAGACTGTCATGCCTCTTAATTTGAAGAATTTTAATTCCCCCACTCAGGTGCTACTTTAAGCCTGAGGATGTTTTGTGAATAGAGTCCCTACATTTACAGACTTGATGTGAGAGGTGGGCTTCACTGAGGCACCCGAGAAATCCAGTGGTCAGGTGAAAATGTGGTAAGAATCTTAACATGTAAGCTATGTCCAGTGGAAGGATTTTTACTTTATTTTTTATTTAAACACTATTCTACCGGGCAATGTAAAAAGAAGATGCAGGTTTCTGCAATGTCAACTAGTTCAACGACCAATAAAGTATTTCCCATTATATCCAGCTGAGTGAAAACACTTTGGCAGGACTGTGACCTCAGCAGTCTTGGTTAATTTAAATTTAACATGCATAAAACAATAACACAAGACTGTAGTTTGTGCGTGACAATGACCATCATCATTATCTTTAGTACTGTGCTGCCATCTAGTGGTGTAACAAAACGTGTACAGGATGATGTTTTTCTAAACATTATCATCGTTATTATTCTGTCTTCTGCATATTTTTTCCCATCATCAGAGCTGTTTGATAAAGAAACACAATTCAAAAGAGGCCTTCAGCTTCACCAACAACGACCACCTTCATCAAGCTACTGAACTACACAAGATATACAACAGTATTAGATTTATACTATATACAGCGACTCTCCAGTTTTGACTTACAGTTGATAATCATTTTTATTGTATGCCATAAGGCCCTTTTTGCTTTAATTAAAGTTCCATTATTAACTATAGTTGTATTTTACACTTTCAAACCAACTTATAGAGGTGGAGTTACATTCAGGTCATTAATAACACAATTTTGCCATATCTTATTACTGTATATGACACTACGTTTGTGCAAATGCTGTTTATGTTCTTTATTCATACATACAGAAGACACATCGCATTGCGCAGAAAGTAAGCAGTGCTGCTTTGCTAGTTATTTATGACTAAAAAAGGAGAAGATCACTTTTGTCAACTTCCTGTTTGTTTTCACTCTCAACATCCCCACCACCATCAGAAACATGTAAGAAACAGCACACAGTGTTACCTCAGGATGCAGAGGAAGACCCATCAGTATGTAGATGTATGTGTGTGTGTGTGTGTATATGAGGGGCATTTTATGCCAGCGAACTATACTAAAACGCCTGCATCTGCATAAAGACTGATAAATAGGCATGCATACAGGCACCCGTATTGTGAGTACACCAGATAATGAAGAGGTGAAGGGTGACAAGTCTCATGCCATGTGCGAACGTAGCGGACGCCTATGCGCACGCTCGTCTCAATGTACAAATAATTATTTACTTTATGATGACGAATTTTGAATTTAACAGCTGATTCACTTCACAATTCAAGCAGTCCATGTATTACCAATGAGACCATTTAGGCTATTTCAGTCTACACATGCACACGTTAAGGTGTCTGAAGCGTTGGCTTTAGGACAATAACACACACGCGTTAACTATTGTACGTCTGTACGTCTATAACAGTATATCAGGGACTGTACCATTGCTCAGGCAGAAAGTTTTTCCGGCAAAAATCTGAGGCTTAATTAGGCTGTTTTGAGGGAAATGCCTGACACACGATACAAAGGGAAGTGAAAGTCAGCAAAATGCAGCATAAACAAAATGTTTTACCTTATTAGTTACTACAAATGTTTTTAAAACATAACGGGACTGTGCATAGGTGCCGAATTGGATTAAACAGTGTAGATACATGGTCCGATGGAATCATATTGTGAAGAGACTGCGTCTTCCACATGGCTACTTAATATTCATTGGATGGGTCCACATGGCTACTTGGTGGTGACAGCAATTATGGTGTCTGCAGGCAGCATAAACCTACCTAATAGCAAGTTAAGTACACACCTGGGCATTGTTTGTACACTGCGGCTGATGCGTAATGAACTGTATGTCCACGCGCATAAAATTACTCACGAAGCTGGGAACTGGCTGTGAGCGTCGCACTTTACTACACGCAGTGTAGTGAAGTTTAATTGCACTTATATGCTATAACGTTAGCTGTGACGTTGACTTCATCGCTGTGTGTGTCTGCGTGGTGCGGACATGCACACTATGCTTATTTTGTCCACACAGTCAACATCAGCTTCTGTCACAAATCGAAGACATGTTGACAGTCTTGCAGACACACACACATACACATCTGACTTGACAACTAACGTTACAATATAGCCTATAAGTGCAATTAAACTTCACTACACTGCACTACCTCTTCCTCAGTTTCGCGCCTGAGCAATGGCACAGTCCTTGATATACTGTTAGGTGTATAGTGTGTTGTATTGTATTATTGTCACTAATGTACTTAAGCCAACGCTCATACGCCTTAACGTGTGCACGTGTAGACTTTAAAGTAGCCTAAACTATCTCATCGGTCTCTCTTGGTAATACATGGACTGCTTGAATTGTGAAGCGAAGCAGCCGTTAAACCCAAAATTTGTCATCATAAAGTCAGTATTATTATTTGTACATTGAGACTAGCGCGTGCACAGGCTTCCGCTCCGATTTCCACAAACACTACACAGCGTGTGCCTGTACCCTCATGTAGAATTGTACTTAACAGTCACGCTGGTCTTCATGTCACGTATTTGAGGCGTAGTTCACCCGTCATTAGAGGTGGGGGGAAAAATCGATACAGCATAGTATCGCGATATTTTGCGTGGCGATATAATATCGATTCATGGCCGCCAAGTATCGATACTTTTTTGTCATAATTAATGGAAAAAATGAAGTGAATTCTTTGGTACTTAAAATGAAATCATTGCTTTTTTGATCCACTAGATGGTGCTGTTGAGTATTATTCTGGTGAGGTCAGTAGAGGTGATGGTCAGCGTGACAGAAGAAGTTGGTACAACAAAGATGGCGGCACCGGAGATAATAAATAAGGAGAGCCCCGTCCGTGTTAATGTCAAGCGTGTGGATTTATTTTGGATTTTTTTTTAACAAGGAAGGGACGAATGAGATAGAAATGACACATGGAGTTTGCAAGGAGTGCCGCATGAAAATAAAATACTCGGGGAATACAACGGACTTGCGGGCGCATCTAACTCGGCACCATCCTGAGATCGCATTAACTGATGACGCCAAAGCTAACGCTACATCAGCGCTACCGAGAAACCAGCCGACAAAACTGCCTCTCAATTCAGAACGCGCAAAGGAAATAACAAAATCCATTGCTTGCTTCATGTGCAAAGAATTGAGGCCATACAACATTGTGGAAACGATGGTTTTAGCTACATGGTAAAGACACTGGAACCAGGTATGTGACTCCGTCGCAACGTTATTTCACGGACACAGCCGTATCAAAGCTATACACAGCAGTAAAGCTTGAAGTTGAGGAAAGTTTGGGAACAGCAGATATACTTGCGATAACTTTTGTTGCGTGGACGTCGCGGGCAGTAGATTCATATGTGACTATAACGGCTCACTGTGTGACAGATGACTGGAAGCGTCTGTCTCACATTCTTTAGACTCGAGCAGAACATGAAAGCACTGCATGTTTGATATCAGTTCAGTTCAGTTTGACTGAATACTTTGTTGGTCAGTCTGTGGGTTTGACTCTCATTGTGGAGAAATAAAAAGACTGTCTTATTTGACAAAACAATTATTGATTTAATTTAATTTTGTGGACACAAAATGCAGTTAAATAAGTAATTTTAAACAGTAAAATCGCAATATGTTGTATCGCAATACTCACCATATCGTGAAATGCTTAAAATCGCAATAATATCTTATCGTGACTCAAGTATCGTGATAAAATCGTATCGTGGGGCCTCTGGTGATTCCCACCTCTACCCGTCATGCACCCGTCATGTAGGCGTATGCGCAACAATGCGCTGTACACACGTTTTAGTATAGTTCGCGAGCGTAAAATGCCCCTCATAGTGTGTGTGTGTGTGTGTGTGTGTGTCTGTCTGTCTGTGTGTGTGTGTCCCTCACCTGGTAGGACCTCTCCATGGTGATGGCGAAGTAGTACTCTCTGCGTGGGTATCTGCGTTCGCAGATGAACACCTGGTTGCAGATGCGACCCGCCTCCCCGGTCTGCTTGGTGTACAGCTTCCGACCAATCATCTGGGATGAAATGTCACGAGCCTCCTCTGGCCTGAATAGGAAGAGGAGGGAGAAAATAATAAGCAATATTAAAAAAATAATAATAATACAGCCATCTGAGTAACTTTTGCAGAGGCTTTATGTATCAGTGTAACTAGAGGAGTGCGGTTTCTGAATCGTCTCAGTCTTTGTTTTTTGTTCCTTACATGCAGCCTAAAGATAATTTTCACCCCCTTCTACATGTTCTTGCAGCCTCTCTGCAGCTTGTTCCTGCCATACTGGTGACATTTGGCAAGTAGGTGGCATTTCAGAATTTTCAGCAGTCAGCTGTGCCAATTAAAATGAAAGCAACCCTCTAAGACGCCTGTAGCACCTCGGCTATTCAAAAGTAAAGTAATTACTTTATTTCTGCTTATGTTGAAAAACAGATGTTTTAAATTTCTCTATGGGAATCTCAGGAAAAATGTGTTTTTTTATAAAAAAAACCAAAAGCAAAGCTCAGGTTCCTGGTGTTTTGTCTTGTTTTCCCCATAAAAAGGGCTTTGTTTTTGAGCACAGAGGGTATCAGATGATGTGCAGACATTAAGCTCTCTGAGACAAATTAAAGAAGGCACGCTACACATCCAGGCACAGCTATGTGCTTTTATACCGAACTGTTTTTAAATAGTAGGGTTTTTTTGTACTAATTTTTGATTGGTTTTCACAGGTATGTATCAATATAATAGAAGGAGAATATCTTCTGAAAAAATAACCTTTGAATTTTTGCCTTGCCTCCCACTTTGTCTCTCTATCCCCAAGTGCCATTGAACGCTCCCATTCCACTGTGTTAGGCTTCGGAGACCAAAAAGAGGCAAGTTTGGAGTAAAGGAAGGAGACATCACTCATAGGAGCTACACATATCCACTTAACTACAGGATGCTCTTTCAACTCTGGGCCCCAAGTCACATTATGTGTTTTAAGAGCTGACCTAAGTCTAAAGTAAAATAATAATGAGTGCCTGGGAATACCATAACACAAAACTAATTCATTGAAAGTAAGTAGAGAATCTTTTCCATTTAAATCTTCAAGGACCAATATACCCTTTCCTGCCCATACACTTTAAAAGAAAGGTTTATTAGAATCTGGGACTGCCCGGATTGTCGAGAGAATCTTCCTCCTCACTGGATGCAGACATCAATTTGAGTGAGATGAAAGAAGTGATTTCCTCTCTCCCCAACAATAAGGCAGCAGGACCAGATGGCTATTGTATCGAATTTTTCAAGGCAAATTCAGCCATAAACATTCCCCGCTCATATTTCAAATACTGAATCACTCATTGGTGATCTATGGGTTGCCTCCCATTCTATATAAGGCCAATATTTCACTTATACCCACACCTTGCCGTGATCCTGACCTGGTCTCTTTATATTGTCCATCCATCTCCCTGCTACCTATCGAAACCAAAATTCTTGGGAAAGTCTTAGCCAATAGATTAAAGGAGCACATTTGTTCTTTTATCCATCCTGACCAAACAGGGTTCATGCCAGGTAGACATATGTAGTTTAATCTGCGCTGCTTGTTCCATATTTTGTATCCAGAACATACTGAAGAGACATTAATAATCTCTTTAGATGCACAGCGTGCCTTTGATCAAGTGGAATATGTAGTTTACACTTAAAAAATTTGGTTTTGGACCCTTCTTTATTAAGTGGATTGAGCTCATCTATTCACATCCAACTGCCTCTATCATAACCAACCAAAATATCTCATGCCCTTTTGCAATCAGTCGTGGAACCCGTCAGGGCTGTCCCCTCTCCCCTTTCCTGTTCTCAATTATTATTGAACCGCTGGCAGTCAGTATTAGACAAAGTAGTCTAATTTCTCCTGTCAACATTTATGGACAAGAGCACCATATTTCACTGTACGCAGATGACATTCTTTATTCATTTCTCATCCTCAAGCTTCAATACCTCATCTTTTGACTTTAATTAGCAGACTCTCCAGATTTTCTGTTAATTGGGACAAAAGTGAGTTAATGCCAATTTCTAACAAAGTTGATATGACGTATATACAGTCTACTCTTTTCAATAAAGCTTTCAAAGACTTTTCGTATCTTGGTATAACTGTGACTAAAGACCCTGAGGACCTTTTACAGAAGAATTGGCATAATAAAATTGAGCAACTTAAACAAAGTATACATTTTTGGAAGACTCTTTCTATTTCTCTTGTAGGTAAGATTAATGCAATTAAGATGATTGCACTGCCACATTTCCTGCATCTCTTCAATGTTAAATTGCCCAGTATTACTTTAAACAATTAGATTCAAATATTGTACCTTATATCTGGAACTACAAAGCTGTCAGGATCTGCAAAAAACATCTATGTAAATCGAAAAAATGTGGGAGGCTTTGCCTGACCAAATTTTAAAATGTATTACTGGGCGGCTCATCTGTCTATACTTGCTTGGTGGAGGAAAGGCACCCCGTCCTCTTCATATTCCTGCCGCGCCTGGCTATGCATAGAATGATTGATTTGTAACAAGACCTCCTTGCAAGCATTGCTCAACAGCCCCACCAAAGTTAGGAAGTCACATTATAGTAACAGCTTTGTAATCAATGGCACTATGCGCACATGGGAGCAGATAAAAGTTCACATCAAGGCCCGAAGTTTATATACTGATGCTCCAATTTGTAAAAATCATGCTTTCATACCTGGCCTAAATGATATTGCTTTCTCTATTTGGAAACAGAAAGGTATCAATAAAGACGATTTGTATATTGGGGGAAATTTTGCCTCATTTAAACAGCTTCAAGCCAAATATAGAATATCTACCTCAAGTTTTTTCAGATATTTGCAGATTAGAGACTTTGTTAGAAAAAATATACCAAACTTTGAAGTTCTGAATAAACATGATACTCTTTAGGCAGTTAGCAGATTTGACCCGGGCTCCCGGGGGACGATCTCCGTTTTTTATCGAATGCTTCATCATGGAGTTATGATGAATACGGAGGTGTATAAACAGGCATGGGCACATGAGTTGAATATGGAATTAAATTATGAAATTTGGAAAGAATGTCTACGTAACATGAAAAAGTGTTCAGTTAAGACCAGACACAACCTAATACAGTTTAAAACGCTCCACAGACATTATTCGCAGGAAAAGCGACACAAATGTTATCCTGATATTTCACCAGAATGTAACCGATGTAAATCGACGATAGCTACTCTAGCACATTCATTTCTGGACATGTAGTAAACTTCATTCATATTGGAAGTGTATTTTTCAGACAGCACCCTGGTGGCCATCCTGGGGGCCACAAGTGTCCTTTCTTCGGTCAATAAATTTGAAAGAAGAGCTATTCAGTTTGGGATGGTGATTGCAAAAAAGCTGATTTTACGTGTGTGGAAGATGGACTCTGTGCCTACATATAATTTGTGGCTGAGAGAATTGTCAAACACTTTACATCTGGAGAGACTCTATAACGAAGGTAGAGGGGACAAGTTTGATAAAACATGGGACCCAGTATTGAATTATCTTAAAAATGTGATCTTGTAGACTGGCTATTGTATAAAACCTCACAGTGCAAATGAGTATATGATTTTGTATATGTCAAATTATTTATTTTTTTGTGCTACTTTTAGAGGTTTTTGTTTATAGTATCCATCTTAACTATGACCATGGAATAATGTTGTAATCCAAGTTGTGCTGTGTTCTTTGTAAAGTGTTCTTTTTGTTTTGTTTTGTTTTATTTTGTCTCTTGAAATTTTTTTTTTTTTTTAAATGACCGGTGATAAAATTTAAACTGAGGAAGTGCCCAGAGGTTCAAATCAGAACACCTAAATATTTGACCTCCTTAGTTACACTTATAGAAAAAGGCAAGACTAACTGACTCCTATCCTTATTTAACAGCACCAAGGCAGATTTTGTGAGATTTTTTTTTTTTTTTTTTAAATAGTAGGGTTTAAGCAAAAATACATGTGTTGGAGAAGTACAGAGCATGTGACTCGAATCATGAGACTTGGATTTCCAAATGTTTTGATATAGTTTGGCTGTTAACACAGTCCTCATTTACTTCAGTTCAACAAGAAACTTCTCCATTTTTGGATTCTTTGTTCATTCGACAAAAGCTAGATCACTTACGAGTAGACGATCCTCACTCCTCCCTTTAGTCCGCCCTCGAATGTTCCCTTTCCTCTGCCACCAGCCAGCACCTGAGCTTTCACCACCAGGTCCTTTGTACCTGACACACACAATACACACACATCAGTACATGAGTATAACACTGTTACATTAACTGTGATAGTGACAAAACAAGAAGGACTATGATAGGGATGACTCTGATGATGACTTCTGCACACTCAACATCAAATGATTTATATAATTTTAAATTGAACATTTTACGTTACATTGGGATTAAGGAAATAGTGATTGATTTTACAATCATTTTCCTTTTTATTTTTTATTTTTACATTGACACAAGGCAAATCCCCAAAAGCCCACAGCCAAATTTAGAATTTTGTCTTCAGGGTGAGACAAGTTCCTACTTCATTTAACCAGCTAAGTTTAGTCCTCATAATAGTTTAAACAGGTAGAAATTATGATTATTTATTAAAGAAACAGAGGCTGCGTTCCCATTAAATCAGGCAATGGGGGGCTTGTGGAGCTGTGGAGGAGAGTTGTTTGTGTGACTAGATGCTATAAGTCGTCTCTAATTGTGTCTATTTGCAGTTTGGTGCTGAACGGGTAAAGTACAGAGCCTTTAAAGTGCTTTTTCCCCAAAAAGCAATACCGTGAGAGGAAACCGAACAGTAAACTTTTGGGTCAGACAGATAAACAATGAGCTGAATCTCTTCTTGTTCTTCTGTACAGCCAAGAAGAGTTAATGGTGCAGCCTTTTACTATCTTCCAATTATGTAAGTTAAGTGTCAACTGATACCACTGAAACAGGAAGAGGCTATGTTTAGACTAGAATGTGTATCTGTCGCCATATTCAACAGCTATTTAAAACCCCCTTACACAAAGGTCATGAGATGTTAGAAAAGGCACAGTCTGGGTTTGTTAATAAGAATGAGAGCTGGGTGTCGAACCTCGATACTCTTGTGTCAGTGACTGAAATGTATTCGTAAAAGCCAATCAAGCACAAGAAGTTAGAAACAATGTTAGATCAGATTTGTCATCTTCTTTATTTCTTCTTTGACCTGATAGTTTAAAATGACAACAATAACAGTGTTCACAAATTGTTTATGTAAAGGTCTGCTGCTTGTGAGACTGACACATAAATATAGGATGCTTTGAGTTCAGCAAAGACAACACATTCTCGATCAACCTCTTCTTGTTTTAAACATCTGAAGAGATAACTGTTCGATACTGATGTTATCTGATTTTTTGGCACTCTCTCCGGGCTCAGTGCAGCTTACCGATCTGCTTGGCCACAGAGTAAGCCTCCTCAGAGGAGCTGGCCACCATGCCAGCTGGCACAGAGATGCCCGCCTCCTTCAGCAGCCCGATGCTCATGTACTCATGTAGGGAGAGGTTCCTCTGCTGCTGCTGCTGCAGCTGGGACACCTGGCCTCCCAACAGACCTGAAGAGCCACCAAGAACCTGGACAAACAGGAGAGAAATGTTTTGTCACTTGCAAATTAACCTCCTGAGGTAAAACTGACAGACTGTCCTGATTTCTTAGAAAATAAATATATTTTTTTGTCTTTCTTCCTAGCCTCATGACTGATTCTCTTTATTATGTACAAGAGATTTTAAACTATAATCCTGGAAAGTTTTCATTTGATTTGCAGTTTTATACAACAGCAAACACCTGTTGAGCAGACACTAAAAATACACAGAGGAGATTAACTGGTCTATCTGGATTAGCCTACATGCTGATTGCATTGCTGTCGGTCATTGAAACAGGCAATTTAAATCCTATGCAGGAATGGCCGACTTCCACCAACAATAAAAACTAGATGTACTTTATAGAGAAGTAACTATTAAATGTAAATCCACTGAATAGGTATTGTTAGCTGAGAAAATGCTGACTAGAAAATGGCATAAAAAACATTTGATTTTATGATAATCTTAAGCATCATAATTAATATATGTATGTATGTATGTATGTATGTGTATATATAAAAATCAAAAATGACAAAAAAAAACAGGATAAAATCTGGAAAATCTTTATCAGAATTCAGACATCTGTCTGTCACAGTCAGAGGGAGGCAGTACAGTATCTATAAAACTAACAACAGCTCAAGAACAGAGAGAAAAATGTGGAAATTCTTGACACTGAGTGAACACACATAAAAAAAAACTTATCTAGAGCCAAAACAAAACTATCCTGAGTTGCTTTCCCATAACAGAGGAGAAGTGTTTGCAGTCAGCAGGAAAGCACGAGCAATAGAGGAAATTTAGTTAAGGATATGAAACCAAGAGTGTGTTTTAGTGTTTCTCAACTAAACCTGAGCTGGAGAAAAATGTCATAATCCGGGAAAATCATTAATGTTGGTGTGAAGTGACATGGTTATGATTTATATAATGCCTCTTGTATTTACAGACTCGGTGTTTACACAACAGATAATGATCTGCTGCACCCACTTTCACTGTAGTCAAAATTGAGCAAAAATAACCAGAAAGGGGGCAAGTATTCTAACATGGTGTCGGATTCAAAAAGAACGTTTAGGTTCCTATTTTTAGCTCAAACACACAGCTGTTTGAACTCTTTTCAGTGTAGCTGCTCAGTCGTCTTTTGAAGACTTAATTAGATAAAAGGCAGATGGGAGAGAAAACCATTTAAATACTAATCACTGATACCAAGAAAAGGTGAATCCAGACCTATATTTCCATCTACATCATTGGATGCTTGTAACAATTCATGTTTACTGTAATTATGATTATATATATATATATATATATATATATATATATATATATATATATATATATATATATATATATAGCTATTGACTTTGTTTTTTCATTTCTTGTTTGTCTTTTATCTTCTGGCTTCTATCACAAACAAGAAAATATGTGTCTGGAAATACAGCCATCAACAGGATGAGAACACCATATTGTAACAATACAATTACTTAAAAATAGGTGTAATGATACAGCAAACTGTATCAATATATATTGATTCAACGAGTAATGATTCAATATCACAATGCCAAGTGAAAATATCAATACATAAGTCATGTATCAAATAGATTTACTTTAATTTAAATGTTGCTCTTAAGCATATTTGTTGAATCATATATTAGTTGTTTTCTGTGCTATAAATGTAACTGATTTGGTTAAATTGGCAAATGCTTTCATCAAATATTGATCACATTATTGAAGGAAATCAAAAAGGTATCATGGCAGTCTTTGTGATATCACCAAGTATCATGTTGTCCAAAAGATCAATATAATATTGTATTGTGATTTAACTTGTTTTCTACTTAAAGAAGAAAATAAAAGGAAAAAAACTGAACAAATTAACAAAAATATAAATGCAAAAAATAATCCTAATAACCCCAATTTATCATGGGTAAAATGCTTATTTCTCTCAAATTTTGTTCACAAATGTGTTGTAATCTGAGTTAGTGAGCACTTCTCCTTTACACAGATAACCAATTCACCTGACAGACATATGTAGTATATCAAGATGCTGATTTAAAGGCATGATTATTACACAGGTGTGCCTTGGAATGGTCACAGCAAAATGCTCTAAAATGTGTATTTTAATACCAAAACAAGTGCTATCTTATCTTAATTGTGGTTTGCTGATGATAATGCCATACTTTTACTTAAATTATTTTAATCTTGTAATAGAGTATTTTCCCAGTGTGGCATTGCTTCTGCTTCAGTAAATGACTTGCATACTTTTCACCACCGTGCGTTGCAATAATTACTGTGGAGTCTAATAGCAACATGTTTATGTTTCCACCCACCGTGACTTGCTTGTACTTGTAATGACACCTCCTCTGAATACCACATCTACACGGTACACCCTGTTTGTTTACCACTTTTCTGGTTATCATGCTCTCTTTTGACAGCCTTTCTCCGCTGTGAAAGCTCCCGCTGAAAGCTTTTGTTCGTGCTCACTGAGGCTGAGCGGATTTTGTGGAGCTAACTTTCCAAAAGAAGACGCAGCGGGACAGATGCGGTGGCGCAGAGCTCCGCAGCTTCTCCTCCGCTGTGCGGGTGGAGGTCACCGGGCTACAACTCCGCTGCACACATTCACCTCCATAGACATCATTTAAAATCTACACACAGATGTGACATTATAAGTGTAGGATTAAAATGGATTATGTGTGTGTTAGCTGATGATTTTGTTTCATTGTGACAGCTAGCTGCGCGAACACTAGCTCCGCGCAGGTTAGCATGTTAGCCAAAACAACGGGAACCCAATGGAGATAGGCTAATGTCAGATTTGACCCTGTCAGTTTTCGGGGAAATTGTAGTATTTAGGGAAGGGGCAGCGGTGCCACAGATACCTCCTCTGAAAGCCGGAGACCTTTGCTTCAAAACGGACACACACTCACCTTGGAAGCGGAGCTGATAGTGTTTCTGGCCCCTGAACTTCTCAGGCTAGCCGTCAAACGGCCGCAGAACAGGGACGTCGCCATGTCTCCCTCTCGAGCGAAATAATCAACGCGCATGCGCTGTGAACTACAAAGTCGGCTTCCTCAGTGTCGCCTTCAAACGCTGCCGGAAATTACACAATAATTTAAAAACAACGCTAAGCAAACAGGACAACAAAGATATCCAGATAACTGAAAGGTGTTGCAGACACACGAATAAGAAACACAACGTTTATCAGATAGTTGTTGTTAAAATAAAACAACTAAAAATAAAATCACTAAAAAATGTCCGCTTTGTACCATGAGCATTTGCTCTCGTCTGCCTAACATCCCATACAATTAGCCAATCAGACTTGTCACATAATCTTCTATAATCTAATCGAAATAATACATTCTTAAAACCATGCTACATAAATTAGCAGGTCTTTCCTCTTCCCTTTTATCTAAAATAACAATACAATTTCATGACAATCAACAATATTTGGAGTTTACAAATGAGTATTTGAAGGCAGCAGTGTCATGGCCTTGGCAAAGTGTAAATATAGCCTCATTCTGGCCTTTCACCTAAATTAACGCAATCATAACTGTATAATAACTTGGATTTTTTAGAATTTTAATCCAAATATACTAACTGCATTTATATTTGTCATAGGCAGAATATGCTTTAATGTGATTTTTCTCATGGCTTTTTTGTCATGTAAACCTTTTCCTAAACCATAGAGGAACACAGTTTCTATTCAAAAAGTATTTATTTACAAGGATGAGTATGTACAGGCTTATTTACACAGAGGTAAACTAACAAACAGCATTTTTCCACATTGTTATTTAACAACTCAATCTACACTTGAAGCACACATGCTCCATGCACACATACATATTTATAGTTTCAAACATGAGTCACCACAGAGTGAGGGAGGTCAAATTTTGGGTCCTTTTCAAGGCCCAGTCATGTTTTTTCTACAAAATCTAAATAAATGATGGCACTTAAAAAAATCATAGTAAGGAACAAAACACCAGGTGAAATAATGATACTAAAATCTGGAGCCTCTCTATTCATCTTCATCAATCAAACTCTTTCTGCTTTAGTACCTCATGCAACCCCACTGAAAAAATCCAAAGGAGTAAATGGAACACGTCATGAAATAATAACAGAATGGTCCTTTAAATTAATATGCTTAATTTTTGTCTGTGTGCATTTTGTTGACCAAAAGGTGTAGATATTTGATCAGACATTTAACAAAATGGTGACAACTCAAACAAACAAACACACGCACACACACACACACACACACACACACACACACAGTCTTTTAGTCGGAGTCGCTGCTGCTGCTGGAGGAATCGGTCGACATGGCCTCCACATCGTCCTCGTTCTCCTTGTTGTGACCTGGAGGCTCCAGGCCGAAGTCGTTGCTGTGGTGAGGGGGCAGCATCCCCACTGAGACGTCTGACGACTGCCAGGGGTAATGAGGCGTCAACACGTCTGAGAGAACGAGAGGACAGATTAGAGGAGGTTATTCTGTTGATTTACAAATCTACTCTGAAGGTTAACAGTCAATACAAATCAATCACAAAAATCAGAAATGCACAGAAAGAGACAATAACTAAACACAGCTTCAAGTTTGTTTCTTTTGCAAGTGTCAATAATATAATAGGAATACTGTCCTATAAAATACTAGGCGCAGTAGAGGACTCTTTGTAGAGGACTCTTACTTTGTAAAATGTGCCGGAATTTAATCCTTCAAAGAAAATAACAAGTCTGAAATTTGATTGATAACCATAAGCAAGAATGAGTGTTAATAACTGATGTATAAGGTTAGGGAAAATCTGCCATGTAGGCTTGTGTTACTTCAGTAAAGAAGTGCTGAGTGCGTGGGAAACCATCTGCACACTATCTTTGGTCTTTGGACGGACTCACCTGGTAACCTCCCAGCAGCCAGCGCGTCTCCTGGCAGATGTCCATTCACACCGTTGGTCGGCAGGTTGGCCATGTGACCCAGCATGCCACTGCGCATCTCCAGGTCAGTTGGGTAGGGTCTGCGTGGATCACCTGAGAACAGCATGTGTGTTAACAGTGAAGTGAAACATGACAACAGGAGCTTCAGTGAGTCTGTGTCTGGTTCTTACCTGGTACCCAGTTGAGCGGCGCACACACAGCGTTACTGGCGCTGATTCTGTGAGCGTACTTGATGATTTCCTCTGAAGAGATGCTTCCTGCAGACAACAAGTCAACAAGCCATCAGACACAAAACAACCTCAGCATTCATCAGAAAGTGTGTCAGCTCACCTTTCCTGGCTTTGTCAATGGATTTGAGTTTCTCTTTCGCCTGGTAAACCGCAGTGGCCTTTAAAAAGAAGAATGACTGAAATTAGATCAACAGAGGAAGCTGCAATGTTCTGTTTGAAACACAATGCGATTTCAGTGACTGTTAAGTCGTTTTTAACAAGTAACAAACGTCTGCTCAATAGGGGTGGACCAAAACTTTTCTGTTTAGACAAACTGTTACATTTTAATCACTTTGTCTTTGGCATGACGTTTTGCAATCTTAATACAAGAGGTTGTTGGTGCAGAAAGCTGTTTTGGACTGTTGTTTGGCAGAAAGTTTGGCTTCAAAACATTATTTGAAACCATCAGAATTCAATAACACAGGTATTATTATCAATGTTGCACTAAAAAGTAGTAACATATTTGAATTTCTCAGTATTACCATATCTACAGGGAATTTTACACACCAGTCTATATAAAATAAAGAAAAAAGGCACCACCCACCAGGATGTGTTCAGCCTCTTTCAGCTGTTTCTGGAGCTGCTGGATGTCGCTGTCTCTTTTCTCCACCTCCTTCTCCAGCAGCTGCATCTCCTGGTGGACCTTCCCCTGCTGCTGAGCCACCTCCATCAGGTCCTGGAACTCCCTGTCCCTCTGCACCAGCAGCTCCAGGATCTGAGGTACACACAAACACATTTAACACACAAGGGCTTCCACTGAAGAATGATTTATGTTTTTGGATTAATATTAATGCTGCATTAATGTACACATCCTGCATTTTATTGTTGTATATGTCTATGGCAGTGCCTATGTTAACTCCTTGTGCCCTGTTGGGTAGTTTAATGAGCTTTTAATACATCATATTATATAAGATCATCACATATTTGTAGCATTACTGTCCTGTGAGAACCACGGGCCAGAAAAACAGCAGTTTTGACTTTTGTGAAGATTTCAAGCTGATCCAAGAGGGTTTTTAAAAGAGTTTCTTCAGTTTAAGAAGGAGGACATTTCCTTTCAGTTTATCACAAACACTCAATAAACATATCTGGAGGTATATGGTTTTCACTGGACATGTAAGGGAAGGAAAACTGTAATCTGGAAAATAAAGCTGTCAGACAAATGCAATAGATTAGAAAGACCAATATTTGTCTCAAAGATGTAGTGAGGTATAAAGCACTATAAAAATAAATGACAAGTACCTCTGATTTGTACATAAATACTCCACTTAGTTATATTCCACCACTGTTTTACAGTGTGCTGTCCACACACTATAAATCTGACTGCTTCCTCCAGCAGGAGTGATTGTCAGGAATGAGACCAGTATGAGTCCATGTAGCAGCTTGGTTATTCCTCGCTCTGTGTGTTATTTACCTGTGTGTCCTCTCCCGGCTGAGGCAGTTTCTGACCCCTGGACAAGGCCAACATCTCGATCAGCTCCCTGAAATAAAAACACACCGCAGAGGAGATTCAGATAACGGCTAGCGTTAGCTCAAAGCACCGCTGCTCATTCACAGGCTCTGACCGGTTCAATAAACTCTCCGCAGAAGACTAAACAACAACGTAATACATTTTTATAAGCCAGACACCAGAAACAACTGATGGAGCTTAATCTTTACCGGGATAAAACCTCCAAATCATCCAAAACAGACAGCAGCCGCTCTTTCGTTGATTTCTCCACAACAGCCGCCATAGTTGTTAATCTCGCTTCTGCGCAAGACAGGAAGTTCTTCTTCTTCTTTAAACAACGTCGCTAGTGTCGCATTACTGCCACCGTCTGTTGACAATTAACTCCTACAGATACATTAACTCAAGTTCTGTACTTTATGTCAAAGTATTTCTACTTTGCTTTATTGATAATAATAACAACAACAACAACAACAATAATAATAATAATAATAACAATAACAATAATAATAATAATAATACATTTTATTTGTAAAGCACTTTTCATAAAGATATCTTAAAGTGCTACAGAAACCAGAAACAAAATAAACAAAAGACTAAGAGAAAAATCAGACATGTTAAAACAGCAGTAGATAAAAAGACACAGGTAATAAAGTGCATTAAAGAAAACAGTTAAAGGAGGAGATTAAGGTGCAGAGACAATAATACAATATATTTATGTATTTGTTATATATATATATATATATATATATATATATACCTATATATATATATAGGTATTTGTACTTTTGCTTGCGTATTTCCACTTTATTTTTTACTTTTACCCAACTACATCAAAGCTGTACTTTTAGATCCCCCACATTCGTTTGATAACTAAAGTTATAAAATACCATTATACTCTTACTACATAGTAAGATAATATTACATAAAGCAAGCATTACTTCATAAATAAAATAAATTAATTAATAAGACTTTAAATCACTTACATGCCTGAGATTGACAATTATTATTAATGTTGTTGTTTTTTCCTGAGAGTATGTTTGTTTTGCAAAGATATTGCACATTGGTGAAAAGTAGTCGTAGGTCAGGGTCTACTTATGTACTTCACATACATTAAGTACATTTTACTTTCTTTACTCTCTGCTTTCGGGGAAAACAGCAGAGATCTGGCAACCATCCCGGTTGCCAGTAGAGCTTTGTTTATGTTTTCCTGAAGCAGCTGCGATCAGACGCGTCAAGTCCACTGCAGGTAGCCAGGTCTTCACCGGAATTCGAGTATGTGGACTCCAAAATAAAATCGCGAAAAAATAGTCGTTGAACATCAGGCCTGCAGCCAAGACAGTTTCTAATTTGGGCTAACGGAAAAATATGTTGTGCTTCCTGAGTGTCACATGTCGTCACCCTGTTAAAATAAATGCCTAACTCATTTTTTCAAGTTTTGCAGGAAACACAAAGAACTTCACCAAAAGTGTAACAAATGACATTTATTGGTAATTTCACTCAAAAGGGATGTAACAAAGAATGGCTATCGACTATGTAACTTAAGAGAAATAAATTACTTTTATTTTTTGAACATGCCTTTGTGACTTAAGCAATATATAGTATAGTATAGCTCTTCTTTGCTGGGTTCTTATCTGATGCCTATGAATGTGGCAAATTGTCAAAGAAATGATGATCTGAAATAAATAAATACATAAAAAGATTAGTTTCACTAATTCAGCATTAAAAAAAGAGACTTTTTAAAAAAAAGAAAATAAATGATGATCTTAAAGGGGTAAAATCACATGATCTGATCAACTGAGGATGAAGGCGATTTTACCATAGGTGGCTGGCGTCATGTGAATAAATAGGTCTACATTTGTTTAAGTACTCTATACATACTATTTACATGAAAATTTGAAGTACTTGACTTGAGTCCACTATATTTTAGAGAAAAATATTGTAGTTTTTACACCTACAATTATCTAATAATTTAAATTACGAGTAAATTTGCAGATTACAAAATATAATTAACAAAAACTAATATTATAAATCATTATAGGTTAAGAAATTACACAAGGCAGTGTACTGAACTTTATGAAGTAAAATGAAGATTCAGATATAGTCGGGGGGTATATCTACTCAACTGGTTTTCAGTTCAACTTTGAGATACTAATCTAATCTGTACTTTATGACAATCCACTGATTTTAACTTCATTATATTTATGTGAACACTTGTCACATATCCCTTTGCAGATTTAGATTTTACACATTAAGCATATTATCAGATTATAAAATATGATCTGTTGTTGGGTTAATTGATACAATAGTCAATACTTGCTTTACGTCCTCCAGCAACAAAGTGAAAATGCTCCTTATTTATGCATCAGTACAATAAAAAAAGAATATATCTACAGTTATCTTTACATATAATTTTTCCCTATAAAATTTGTAATACATCTGTAAATTTACCTCAGTAGAAAACTGATTTCTTTTATTTCAGTGGTGGAATAAGTTTTCAGATACTTAAGTAGTAATAGATGTACCACAAAAACACAGTGCAAGTAAACCATAAAGTACAAACATATTACCAGCTTCAAAAGTACAATACTTGAGTAAACATTAGTACATTTACTCAAGAGCTGCACTGAAGTGAAATACTCTCTATTCTGCTCTACTCTCTACACCTTCATTTATTTTCACTTTAGTAGCCTACTCTCAGCATAACACATTAATGCATCAATAATTATAATCTGATAATGTAATTTACATTATTATGAAATGAACCATTCTACAGTACTTTTACTTTTACTTTTCTTACTTGGAGTATATGTTGATGCCAATCCTCTTGTATTTTTACTTAAGTAACATTTTGAATGCAGGACTTTTACTTCTACCAGTATTTTTAGAATCAGAATCAGAAAAACGTTATTGATCCCCAGAGGGAGATTCCGTTTTGCTCCAGTTACTCCAACAAGAATAGAAATAAATAAAAGTATATTATGTATATAAAAACCGTAGATTAAGCAAAATATGCAGACTTAGGAAAATGTACAAACATAAAAAATATTCAGACATAAAAATATACAGACTTGGAAAATATACAGTCTAAAAAATGTAGGCTACTATTAGTGCACAAGTAAGCAGCCGTACCCAGGTTACAATAAATTGTAATATATTAAGGTTTAAGATGTAATGTGCCGATCTTAGTAGTTCCTACATTACAGACATTATTAATGTTTATAATGTAGTATTTAAAATTTTAAATTAAAGACAGTAGAGTATTTTCACCACCGGTTAATCCAGGGTGTGTTGCCAGGTTTCGACCGTTATGCTTTTATTTTGTAATTACACCGGATGTCGTGTTATAGGCCTATGTGTCGCTTCACCCCGCCGTTATCACAACAGATCAGACTTTGGCCGGAGAGAAGTGCGTCTACTTCACTTCGGAGCGAATTCTCTCTGTTTTGTTTCGCTTTTATAGCTTTTTCGTCGTTTTATTTTCAAGTCGAAGTTTGCCAGCGTTTTTTCCAGGATGGTTAAAGTGTCTTTTAGCTCCGCTTTGGCCCAGAAAGATGTGAAAAAGGACGCCGAAACTCTTATTCCCGAGGAGGACAAAGTGAGTAGAAAATGGCTAACTGAGCTAAAGTAAGATTAGCTTCCTGCTCAGAGGAAGAAGGCGCACTTAATATAAACACACAATGTTGTTATTTAACTTAACTTCATATATTTCATCTGTTTCTGTCACATTAACACTAACAGCAAAGCCTCAAGCTACAATATTTTAATAAAAGCTGTTTAAAGCGTGTTATGGTAACGTCAAATAAAATGAGTATTTGGCAAACGTTACTTCCTCATGTTGCATTTAGTGTGTTATATATATTTTATGTATTAATTATTTATTATCATATTAACATACTTTTTGTGTTCGCTACTCTGATGTGTCTACTGATATTATATATATATATATATATATATATATATATGTATATATATATATAAGTGAAAAAATAAGTGAAATAACTTTCTGAAGCAGAAAGTATTTTAGATCATTGATTAATGAGATGTTATGTTAGCTGTTAATTGCCTTTAAAATGCATTTAGTACGTTATTTAGTCACTTTTCTTAATTTTTATATGTTTAATTTGCTCCCATTTTGTCTTTATGCTGCTTTATCTCATAGTCTGATATCTTCATTATAAAGGAAACCTGTTTAAAACTTTTAATCTTCTTACTTCTTGTGTAAAGTGCGTCACTCTTACAACAGAGACAGCAGACAGGGTGTTGAAATGTCAATTATGCAACATCCCTGAATATTTTGACTGCAGCATTTCAATTTTTCTGACCTTCTGTCAGCACCTCTCTGCAAATAACACACAAATGCATTGAAAATTAAGAGTTTTGTCTTTACATTAAACAGAAAAGCAGGAGATCACCAGAGTTTTTCAAACCTGTGTGTGCTACAGAGAAAGAGGAAGCTTCCTGCAACAAGTTACCCTCTACAGAGTCCAGGAGAAGTAATGAAATGGGTTTTCCTGGATTTAGATACTTTGGATGACCTGGAGAACATCAGTAAATTACAAAAATAATATATTTCACTTTATAGGTGGTGCAAAATGGCACAATTAATCATCAAAACAAGCTAAATGACTGCTGCAGCTTTCAGCATTTTGCGTGATGGTTTTGAATCGGTATTGTAGCCGTGAGAGTACTTTAATTTGGCAGACTAATTGGATGAATAATTCAGCCGTGTAAAGCTGACTTTAGGTTTTAAACAGCTGACTGCTGAGGCATGCCGTCTCTCTCTAGTTATAAAGTCGAGATAAAACTCCTCCTGCGACTCGTTTTAGTCTCCACCCTGTTGTGAAAGAAGCAGTTTCTGTTTCAGGAGAAATAACACCTCAGTCTGTAGGTTTGAAAATAATTTCTCTGCATAATTAATGCTGCTCTAGAGACGTATGCACAGTGGCTGTGTTTCTGAAAATAGATGTTAAAATGTTGATATGATGCATATCTCTGTTCTTCCTGTGTGGCTATTGTGGCTGCAGACTGTAGGGAGGTAATCTGGGTTGGTTTCAGTCTGACTGGTTCTTATCTTTATAATCACAGCTTAATGTTTTCCTTCTGGGGGATTGAAGTGGGTGCAAACACAGCAGATTTTCTATGTGTTCATGATGTTTGGAGGGATTTTCGTGCACTTGGGTGGTGTGGCTTCCTCTGTAGTGTAAAATAATTATATTTCTTCTGAGTGGAGTCCAGAAACATTGACATAGGTCTCCTGACACTTTCACTTCTAGCTCTTAAAAAGTTGGGATAAAGTTAAAAAAAAAACACAGAGGTTTAGAAAATATTATTCACCCTGGATGCACCTGATATTGTGTATTTTCTTTAGTTGCAGAGAAACTTGAAATGCATTATTAATTGCATTATTAAAACATTAATATATTTGTGCCTTAAAAGCTGCAAATTGAAGTTTCTCTGCAGACACCCTTACACTGTATCACAACATGAGATTTAATCTTAAATTTCATGATCTGATTAAGTGTCATATTGCTTATAAGAGTTCTGAGATAAATTATCAATTCTCAGCAGCAAAAAATGCCCAAAAATATCTTGGTTCCAGCTCCTCAGTTGCAGGATTTTCGGCTCCTTTTCACCTCCTGCCATTGGTTGATTGGAACTCTTCTTGTTTGGGACTGAAACTCAACATTTTTTTTAAATAAAACAAGTAATATAGAACAGCACAGCTCATCCACTGTAATCAGAGCTCATTTACATATTTAGTGGTTAATCAGTTTAGTCTCATTTCAAGAGAAAATAATCCTCTCTTGTTATAGCTGACATGAGTTTATCCAATCCACTTTGCTTTCATGGAAATATATCTGCTGCTCAGATGGTTTAGATAAGATTGAACCTCCATGTTCCACTTTGTAGCTTGATGTTTCACTTTGAAACTCACTATTCAGTCCTGAGTTTTGTTATTATTTTGTCATTGTCGTCATTTTGTCTCTCAATTCTCAGTTCAGTCAATAGGAAAGGAGGCCCATTTTCTGGCTCTTACTTATCCCACTGTGAGACACGTTTTGACCTGAAAAGTAACTAAAGCTGTCAGCTAAATCTAGTGGAGTAAAACGTCCAATATCTGCCTCTAAAATGTGGTAGAGTAGAAGTATAAAGTTACATAAAATGGAAATACTCAAGTAAGTACAAGTACCTCAAAATTGTACTGAAGTACAGTACTTGAGTAAATGCACTTAGTTACATTCCAACACTGCACAACACTAGTACAAAGTTATCTATGGCACTGTTTTTTTCCTTCAATATAAACACACTAAGTGTCTCTGTGTTATTTAAAATATTCACAAATACTTATGAACTTATTACTTGCTATGACATTATTACACTAAATATATACTGAAACACTAGCCTTCTTTGAGCATGAACTCAAGATAACGCGTGCCTGCATGTCTTCAACTCGCTCTCTTTCTGTTTTGCTTTCTCTTGCTGTGTGTGTTTTTTTTTAGGAAATTCCCAGATTTCAACATGATGATCTAATGTGTAAACACTTATTGTAATGAGTGAGGGGAGAAACAAGCAAACAATATTATGTGATGCATTTCTTCCTCTTTCTTATCCCAACTCCCTGAACCTCACCGGACATGGATCATGTTAGTTTTTTTTCCTCTGCTGCGTCTGTCTGTCTTTAATAAGTTAAACGACTCAGCTAAAGCCTGTCGCTGAGGCAGTTATAGCAACAAGAAATAAACCAAGCTAAACATTTAGGCTAAGTGTTCTTAGTTTAAACTTGCCCTAAACATGTGGGGTGTGTTCAAGCATGGAGGCAAGTTTCTGTTCAAAATAAAGTTCCACTTTATTTCATTCATGGGAAAAAACTAACAAATAAGTTAAGTTAAAGTAGTAATACCACAGTGTAGAAGCCCTGCATTTAATATTTTAATGTAAAAAATGATTAGCATCCAAATAAAGGCTACTTATTAAACTAAATGCACTGGCCCATTCCATAAATGTATATATTATTGGATTATTATTGTTACTGCTGCATTAATATCTTCATCACTTTAATGTTGCAGTTGGTAGTTGGTTAAAGTGGGGCTTATTTTAATTAGTTTATATATATATATTACTAATTAATTATTATTATTAGTTCTTTTACTTTTGGTACTTTATGTAAACTTTATATACAGATGGGAAGCTTGTGAATTCCCCCTGGGGATCAATATTGATGCAGCAATAACATAACGTCTTCGTAACATTAATGCAAATCTGCAGCTTAACTAAGGATGTCAAATACATTAATATATGTAAATAAATGTTTGAGTTAAAAAGTACAATATTTGCCTCTGGGTTGGAGAAGGATCAAGTGGCAAGACATAGAAATACTCAAGTAAAGTACCTTAAAATTGTATTCAAATACAGTACTTTTTTTCATATTAATCACTTCTAGTTTGTCTCAAAGTCTTCAAATAATTGATTTGACCAAACTTCAGGATTTTAGGGTTTTATGCAACATCAGGTCTGTTTGTGTCCACTCTTAATTAATCCCGAGCATCATTACAGTTAATCAGCATCTTATCTGCTTTACTAAACTCAGATTGTGCAAATGAACAATTAGCTCTCCTGCTGCTGTCTCTTCGTCACGCCACTGATTCTGCTTCTTTATGGATTAAGTCATTAGTGAACTCTGCTCAATTAGAGACCGGCATGATCAACCAGCTGTAATTTCTGTAAATTCATTTAACTGCCTCAGAATCTTCATTTAGTCTTTTGAGGGACTTTTTTAGCATTGTTTATTATGGCTAGTGAAACAGGAGTAAGAGAATTGCAGCAAATTCTCACATTTGAGAGTCTGCAAGCTGCAAATGTTTGGTCATTTAAATTGGTAAGTTAAATTAAATTTAAATGTATTTGTCAGCTGATGAATTAACAGAACAACAAATAGACCTTCATTGCATTGACTTGTGTCTGCGCTGACTGAAGCCTTCAGGCCTTGTTATGTCTGCAGAACTCCCATAAAGAAAACACTGAAAATAACCTTCAGACAGCTCAGCTGAAGCAGGAACACCTGAGCTTATCTTCCTGCACATTAACGCGTCACACTGTGCTGTGAGCTGCGTGTAGTAAAGATCAGAGCCCAGAGGCTGAGCCTCTGCATTATGGGCCAGAAGCAGCAGCAGTCTGTGAATCCAGGTAACATTCAGGCGCTGTTGGTACATGACGGGCAGGTGTGAGTGGCGCTCATTAATTATCATTTCTACAGCTCTGTTCTTACATGAACTGTATCTGTCGCTGCACGTCAAACATTATTGACTTCTTCATGAGTTAGTTTGAAGCCTTAAATGTGTTGAGTATTTTGTCAGGTTATTTGATAAGATACTCACCGCATTCAACAATCAACTTTATTAAATCAGTGCACAGTTTCACAGCAGTGAAGAGGAAGTTCAACGCAGATGCATTAAACAGATAAAGAAGTTTAATTAACTAGTTAATCAATTTAAAATAACTCATAATTTATTAATTAAATAAAAGTAATTTTTAAGCAATCCAAGCACACACACAAACTCCCCACTTGCAGGATTTCAGTTGTGAATATTTGCTGCTTTTCTCTGTTTTATTTAGACATTCAAAGATATTCTTTTGGACTCTGCAGACATTTAAAACTATCTGCTAACAGATGCTTTGGAGACTAAACAATCAATGAATTTATGGAGACAATACAGCAGATTAATTAATATTTAGTAAAAAAAATAGTTGCAGCCCTAATATACACAACATAATAATAATGCATTTCATTTTTTTTCCATCATTGTTACATGACAAGGCTCAAATTTCATGTTTGCCCAAACATGAAAACATTTAAAAGAATACAGTCGAGGAAGGACAAACTCCTTTATGATTTTTATTTTATTTTATGAAAACAGACATGCTGTCAGAATACTGGAATTCCATTTATTCAAAGGAGATAAACATGCTAATTAAAGTGTGATGGTTGATTAATGAGAAAGAATGAATCTGTTTTTTGTCAATTAATTAATTCCCATGACAATTTTCCTGCTTCATCTTTTAATGATGTGAGAAAAAACAAGTTTGCTATTTCTTACATGACGACTAATTATCACAAAATTAGTTCATTAATGCTCTGTGTGATTGTCAGAGCAGTGAAACAGTTCCTGAAGGTGACAGAGTTTGTTGAGGCGCCTGAACTATAAATGTGGTTTTATAGGAGGTGAAATGCTGGAGCCGGATATAGTCGGACTGGAAGACTGCTTTATTAAGACGTGCTTGCTGCTGCTGACCTCGCTCTTACTGTGCTGATAATGTGTGGGAGTGAATTATTTTTATATGTGTGGGTTCAGAGCGAGCATACGATACTTCTTTTCAAAAGTTTTGTGTCAACAGGTGGAAAAAGTGACGCCTGGCAAACACATGAAAGCCATCATAGATTACTGTCAGATTTTTTTAGGCTCTGACTATTGAAGTTTTATGTTCACGAGCATTAAACCATCAGTGTTTTTGACATATTTAATGATGACCTCTAGGTGCATAATGGTAAATATAACTCACAGTTCAGTCTGTAACACAGTTTCGGAGTCACGTTTCAGTGTCTGTTTGGTACAGTAAAAAAATGAACCAAATTAATAATCAGTTAATCGAGAGTAATCGTAAGCCTCAGTAAGAAAATATTGTTGTTTGTAAATATTTATTGTCAGATAATCAGGTAATCCTTATGATTGTCAATTTCCCCTCATAAAAACATGGTTTGTTTATTTCAGTTAGTTAAAAGTTGTGTTTTTACACCGATAACATTAATATTGTTTAATTAATGAAGCAATTAAGTGTAAAAAAGCTAATTTTGCTAAGAAATTTTGCCGTCATTTTAGATCCACTGTGTCATTTCTTTATTTGTTCACGTCATTTTGTCAGACAGACCTCACACCTGTTTCCTGTTTTGTGAGGACAGGATAATACAGTTAATCAGGGGCTTTATTTGGGTCATTGCTGCTTTTCTTTATCTTACATCAGGACTTTTGGAGTTTGGACTGTTGCTCGGACACAACAAGCAAATTCAAGATGAGATAGACTATTGTTGCTGCACAGACAGGTTGTGGCTGGTTTAAGCATGTGATTCATTCAGAGATGAAAAAAAAATTGAAATAATTTCCATGTCTGGCGGACCGAAACTTTCTGTACGCAAATCTCACAACTTCCCCCTTTTGTTTGCTGTCTGTTCATTTGATACAAAACCCCAAAATACACTCAGACAGCATCAGTTGTGTTCTCTTCAGAAATAAAGATAGTAGGTGTACTTTTGTTTTTTCTTTCTGACATGAGGAGGAACAGCCTTTTGATTGACAGGTTTGTCGTTTGTCTTCTTTATAATTCAGACAACAAAAGTGTTATTTACATTTGAACGAGTTTGGCCAAAAAATGAAGAAGAATTAAACGATTCAAACTGTCATTTTGACCTTGCAGTGTTTGTATATCACAGTTTGTTCCCCATCTGCAAAACAAACCCTTAATACAAAATATAATTATTAATTAAATATATAATTCATATAAAGAGACTTTTTACAACTTAAAAGCATGAAAAAACATTTAGAAATATCAGATCTCAACCGCCTGGCTGCATCCAATCAAGCTTTTGTGGCAGAAGATTGGGTAGTGTATATTACCAGATTACAGCCTAACCCTCTTCCTGGGATGCTCTCCGCCTCACGCTGCTCTCCGCCGTGTGTCCTCCGCTTGTCGTCGGAGGCATCCGGACCATTTCAAAAGGATTACGGTTTAATCAGTCAGATAGAGACTCAGCTGAAGAGGTTTAGCAGCCTCCTACAGGGGCGCCGGCCGTTAAAACTCAAGAGGGGGGAAGATTAACTAACCAGGCAAATATACGACCTCCACCCACCGTACCCCCCACCCCCCACCCCACCTCTAAAACCAGGACCCCCTTCACCCAGAGCAGACCTGATGACATGCAGGGAACCACATTTACAGCAGCTACAAGATGAATGAATGAATAGTTTGAGTCTTTTTTTTCTTCTTCTTTTTTTTTATTTTTTTACAAATATCTAACATTTCCCGAGTCAAACTCCTTATAAGTGAGGATCTTCAGCCTTTTTTTTAACATTGGTTTTTCTGTTGGCTGGACAAAAGAAGACATTTTTCACCACATATCACTTTTAATTTTTTAATTTTTCTATTTTTTGACATTTTAGAGACCAACAATCAATTCATAATAACAATCATTATTTCCGGCTCTAGTTATGTGCGCCGTTAGTTTACTTCCACTTTGTAAAATTGTATTTACTTCTCTCAATATTCCAGGAATTTGATTTGTCATGAGTTTAAATTTTAAGTTTAGCTATTGACAGTTTAGATTCTCCAACCCAATTCCAAAAACATTGGGACACCATATAAAACAATAACAGAATGTGTCAAAAACAAATTCATAGTGTGAACATAAGATTTGCTGTCTTTGTACAGTTTTCTTTCTTTTTGAATATTTGTCACAAAGCTTCAGCAAGTTATTGCATTATATTTTAGACAATGTCCCAACTTCTGTGGAATCAAGGTTGTGTAACATCCCTGGAATTAATTCACATTTTATTCAATAAAATTCTTGCCATTTTGTTTTAGTGGTGGCTCAAGTTTGTGACAAACTTGCTACAAGCTGAACTGGTCATTTTAAAGTGAGTTAAGTGAGTTTCCTGACAAAGGAAGAGTAGAGGAGATGAAATATTTCAGTTGGCTTTTGGATTTTAGTTATTATATGGATTATATTTAGGCCAACTGTTTGTCACTTGCATTTATCCAGGCTGATGACGTGTGATTCTTTGGGAGGATTTTAACAAGTTAGCCAGTGGAATCTGACATTTTGTGTTTCTTTTTTTAATGTACTGCTGCATAGATCTGAGTAAGATCTTCCAAGAAATTCTTCAGGTGTATCAGTGCAGCATCACTCCTATTCACTGAAATGTTTTGGGAAGCTTGTAGAAAAACTTATAAGAACAGAAGGCTGAAGGGTTTCCCCGATATCTCTAGAATAAAGAGGCGTTTCATGTTAACTTAACAGTGTTCAGTGGGTGTTTGTCAGGTTCCTGAGTGTCTTTCTGTCATCTAAACTCTTATCCGCGCTGGCCTTTGCATTGGCTGTGTGCAGAGGATGAAGTTTCAGTGAAACTGAACCCGTGTCCTGGACACTGATACTCACCTGTCTCCACAGAGACAGAAACACAAGCTGTTCTCAGGTGAGCTGATGCTCATGACACTGCAGGCTGATCCGCTTAAGACATTTACCGGAAGACTGAACCCAGTTTAGGATCAGGGAGAGTATTCATGTTTTTACACACTGATTATTCATGCAAAATAACAAAAAAAGTAAGCCTCATTTGGCATTATAAACAGCATCATAAAATGAGTATGTCTGACAACCAAAGACGATAACGGTGAGGGAGAAAGCAGAATAATAAAATGGTGGAAAAATAATAGGACGTGAAATGACAAACGATATTAACACGAGATATTAAAATGTTTCAAAGCAATAAATGTCTGGAACAATTAGTTTTGATTTTATAATGATCTAATTAAATAATTGAATAATCTTCTAAATATTTTTTCATGTAAAAATTCTGTTTCTAGCCTTTCAGATATGGAGATTTCCTGCTTTTCTCAGTTTTGCATCATATTTAACTAAATATCTTTTGATTTTGGAGTGACAGAACAAGAAATTTAAAGACATGACCTTGGACTTTTAGGAACTAGAATGGACATTTTTCACTACTTTTCTGGAAATAAATTCAATAAAGAACTAACATTTTTTATACTTTCAGCTCTAAGTTACAGCTTGCTCAGGATCATTACTTTTCTGTAGGAAATAACATAAAAAAAATATATCTTCTAAAAATCAGTAGATTAATAACTAGTCAATTTAATTGATCAGTCAAATTAATCGGAAACAACATTTTTGATCAACTGGCATGCAAAAAGGTGTACAAGGATTTTCAGCTTCTTTTAAAAAAAATGTAAGACCAGCTAAACTGAATATCTTTGGGGCTTTTGGACTCTTGATGGTGAGTTATTTAAATACATCACATTGAGATAAAGGGGAATTTAAAGGACATTTAAAGAAGGGACTTTTCTGTCAGTGTTAAAGAGACATCTCTCTTTGATTCAATACACTTGAACAAGATCATCATGATACTAAAGAAGTTTAATTTTAAGCAGCAGCACGCGCGCGGACACATGCAAGCACACACAGACATACTCAAAATTCATTAAGTGGAAAATTGTGTGTTTTAATGTGGTTTGAGGTTGGTTCATCTCAAACACACACACACACACACACACACACACACACACAAAGACAGTCATTGATCCCGGTTGTAGCCTGACTGTGTGATGTGAATGCAGCCCAGATGAACCAGCAGCCTCCGTCCTCACCACAGTCACCACTCTGGGGATTTCTTCCACAAAAACAGCTTTCAGAGTGAGACCAGAGTGTCATCGGTTGACATGAAAAGTGAAAGTGAAGATGAATCATCATAACAGAGTCAGACAGAAATGATGACGTTTCAGCTTGATTGTATTTGACAGTTAATTTAGGTACTAAAGTTCCTCCATGAAACATCTGGTCTGGCTCTGTAAGTAGCCACTGGTACTATTAATACACCTTAAACATCTGCAGTAGAGCTGAATCAATGAGCCGAATAGTTTATTGACAAGTATTAATCATTTTACTCAATTTTTAAACGAAAATTTCAAATATTAGCTGGTGCCAGTTTCTCCCATTGATGCTTTTCTTTGTCATTTAAAATAGTAAACCAATAATCTTTGGACTTGCAGATAAAACAGCCAATATAAATATGTGATATTGGGATTTTTAATACATTTAGTTGAGAGATAACTGGGAGATTCATTAGTGACAGCCTGAACCTGCAGTATTCACAATTGCTTCTTATTTAGATAGTTCAGAAAAGTCAAAATATTTGTTTAAAAAATGATTGTACTTCTTTAATCATCAAGAGAAAAGATGAATCCTGTAGTAGAATAGATCAATCCAAAACAACATTTTAAGTTGCTAATCTGTTAAAAAACAAACTCTTCCTCCTTTCAGCTTCTCAGAGGTGATTAAATATTTAATATTTTAATGGGTTGTACAGTTGGTTAAACAAAACAAGATACTTTAACAGAATTTTCTCATTGTTTTTACATTTGTATTTAAGTAATTGGAATAATCGTACATTTCAGCCTCACCATCCATTAAAACGTTGAAATAATGCTGAAAGTAGAGTTTTGCCTCCCTGAGTTTGTGTTTTTACATTGAACATATTGTTCCTGCTGTGTGTGCTGTTACCATACGTGTGTGTGTGTGTGTGTGTGTCTGTGTGTCTGTGTGTCTGTGTGTGTGTGTGTGTGTGTGTGTGTGTGTGTGTGTGTTAAAGTTATAAAATGCTGGTCTGAAGGCCTGTTGGGTCTTGTTGTTGGAGAAGCTTTCAGAGCCTGTTGTGAAACAGGAAGATCACTGCGCAACAGTCTATTGCTCACTATTATTAGTAAATTGAACATGGGGGAAAAATTAAAATAAACTGCAGCTGACGCATCATCCCGACCTGTTGGTGTGATGATGATCAATGAGTCTGAAGAATTGGGACATATCAAAATACTGGAAACTTTTTATCTTTCATTGCACATCGTTCACTGCACACGTAAACAGATGAAGTACAGCAGCTATGTTACAAAGTAATCTACCCACACCTATTTCATTCAAATGAAGGGGCTGGGTGTTTGCATACAGGGCTGAAGCTTTGTGCCTGAGTGTATCCATGTTAACTCTTATTGGAGATCTAAAAGACCTATAATGAAATGAGACTGGCTCCTAAAGGTTGTACTGAAGATCTGTGAAAATGTTTAAAATCAGCTTGTGACATTATGGTGCTTTAGTCTCCCTAAATCAGTATGTATGCATTATTTCTTTGGTGAAACACATTTTGCACACAAAAGATGCTGAATAAATAAAAATACAGAATCAGAATCAAGTTTATTGCCAAATAGTTTTTTTTATATATACATGGAATTTGCCCTGCTTTTTCTAAACATAACAAAAAATATAAACATAGATTTACAGGAGAAATATGACACAAATACTATAAAAATATCTAATGTATCTGATTTAATGGCTGAACAGTTTTGTGCAGGAATGTGCAGAAACTCTCAGTATAAAGTGTAAAGGATCTGGTTTTTGAGGTGGACAAGGAGTGCAAACTTTACTGGAAAAATGCTCCGTATTGTTGCTATTTCCATGACTTCCACCTACATCCTGCTGCTCCCGGTGTTGCTGTCTGGGTCTTTTTTGGATCAGTTCTGACTGTTTTTTGGAAACCTTTATTATGTTCCTTACTGTTGTTCATATTTCTGGCAGCATGTATGCATTGGATTTGGCATATCAGTTTATTGATATTTTATATTGATTTATTTTTATACATGTACTTTTATAAACATTTTATATATGTATTGATAACTGTATACTTAAATCTATTTTATATTTTATATCATCAATATTTCTTTAACTTGCAACTTTCATTGATATTTCATTTTTATCAATATTTTTATACTTGCACCTTTTTAATATTTTATATTTTTTCATGCCCCTTTTATTGATATTTTATACTTGCACTTTTTATTGACATTTTATACTTATTGATATTTTAAAACTTGCCCATTTTATTGATATTTTATATTTATTGGTATATTTTTATACTTGCACCTTTTATACTTTTACATACGGCAACAACTGCACAAAATTTGCCCTCACAATAAACAGTTCTATTTCATCTGATCTCAAACTAGAAATCTAACCATTTACCGGACAGTTGCTTTTTTAGTGCCAGAAAGTCTCTACTGTTCGCTAAAAGAGAACATCTTCTGCTTTTTCTGTTATTTTGCTTTCACTTCCTCTTTCCCTTACAGTCAAAGGGAGTGTGAGTGATCGGTACAAACGTCCACTCGGCAGAGATGACCTGAGCTTTACAGCCTCAGGAAATGTTCCCTTTTAGTGTCTCTGTCAGCTAGTTGGCCTGTCAAACACACTACATCTAACACCCAGAGTGTTCGCTGTGCTGCACTTCTCTCTTTTAGAGGCTTCACCCTCACTTCCTGTCCTCAAACAATCGTTCTTTGGTTCCTCTTTTGTCATAGTTCCTCCTCTCGCCTCACTTATCGCCTGCCAGAAAAAGGCATTGCACAACATTCAGGGAGTTTTTTGTTTTTTGCTGTCTGTAAATTGAGGTGAAGGTCAGAAAAGGCTTAGTGTTGTTTTCGTTTAGTTGCTGCTCTGTTGTTTCCGTCCTGTACCCGAGGTGTTTTGGAAACGCTGACCTATGCCCGTCATTTATCAAGCTGTTAAAGCTGAATTCTCCCAGCTGGTACTGCTTTACTGACCAAACAAATAAATCTAATATGAGGAAGTTGACTGGCTGCTGATGTCAGGAAATATGTTTTTGTTACAGAATATCCACAGGACAGAACAGTGTCTGTTGTTATATACTGTTTATACCTGTTTATTACAAGGTTCATTAAAAGTCTTGAAATTCTGGAAAATTCTTAATTTTAGCCATTGAGTTATCCATTGGATTACACTACTTAATAAATGCTTGATTTTCAACTAAATTTTGAAAGTTTCATCCACACAGTCACTCATTTTAACCAAACATGTTTTAATATTTGAAAGGAAACAAATCTGTAGCCATATTTGTTTGTTGTCTTGTGGCATCTCACAACAGACGAGCTAACAAAGCTGATGGTTAGATAATTCCTATTGATCTCTTATTCTGGAAATTTCTGGAAAGCATTAAACAATCATTGTTAATAAAAAACGGCAGGTAAAATAAATTAGGTCTCAATGTCCGTTGATTTAAATACATTCTGTAAACTTTATTTTTCACAATTTAAAGTAACAATTTAGAGGTTAAGATAAAGGTTTTGAGAGAGTCTGGGGATCTTTAGTTTAGGTAACTTAAAAGTCCTTGAAAAGAACCCTGTTAATATATAGGTTCCTTCAAGGTTAGTCCAATATTAAACACTCAGTTGTTCTGTTTAAATAATAATAATAATAATGAAGTGCTTCACAGAGAGAAATAAAATACCAAAATGTATGTTAATAGGCATTAACTTCATATATATTGCTAAAAACTTGCTAAAAACTTAATAAGTTTCCTTTGGTTATGGTTCGTAATTCACACAGCTTTTCTGATGACACAGGAACAAAAGGGGGAAGTGTTGGTTTCCAAGACAACTGTCAGAAAAGAGAAGAGTCCACAGGTCTGAAAGCATATAGAGTTGATTGAGAATGTGTTCAAGTAGCTCTTTATACAAAAATATCATAACATTTCTGGCTATTAAAAAACAGTCTTAATGCCTGTTTTTGGAATGTTGAACACTAAGAACTGGTGGAAGATCTCATAACAATGACAATACTCAAAAAAAATCTAAAACTGCTGCACCGAATGTGGAAGTGGAGTATATGTTGAACACAAACCGCAGAATGCTTTAGTCAGTGTTTCTGTTAGAGAAACCACAGGTTGTGTTCTCAGACTCAACATAAAAGGACATGATGGTTCTCAGAGGAAAGGGCTTCAGAAATGCTCACATTAGTGATTCCTGGCTGAGAAAGGTTTTCTGGTTTCAGCAGCAGGGGACGAGTCGGGGCTTGTTCTGAAAGAAGCTGCTTCTTTAACCGCCTGGCCAGAGTCCACCGGCTGATGTTTGTCTGATGACGATAAGCCCCGGTCCCTTCTGAATATTTACCCACAATCCTCGTTTCCACCCAGTTAGTCTCATGTTTCTCACAGGAGCTTGTTTAAGTGCACACACAGTGATTATCACAGTGTTTTCCATGACACAGACAGAAATAAAACCGAAAAAAGATTTAGATAAGACTTTTTTTTTAAATTTGAAATTACAATCTGATATGTTATGATCCTTATCGACCAGCACTCGCATGCATCTCGTTCATTTTAAAGTATTTCAAGTTCAGCTTTGTTTGTATCCATGTTAACCTGCTTGCAATCTTCTATACTGTGTGTGGGTATATACATTCAGGGTTCCCACAGCTTAAGACTTTGTTTTAATGCCACTTGGAATGAAATTGAAGTCCAATTTGACAATAACTAAAATTGAAAAAAAAAATAAACACAAATCTAAATTGCAGAGGGTTTGGGACATTTTTTTATAATGTTTTTATTTTTAACAAAACATGTCACTTTTTGTCTCATATTGGGGCATTTGTTAAGAAGTGGTGTCAGTTTTCTGGATAAAATACTCACAAAAAAACTGTCAAAGGAATGAGTAGATGTGGAATTGTTTAAATAATATAAACTGAAATAACAAAGTGATAAATGATAATAACCAAGACACATGTTGATCTCTGAACGTGTGTTTTCTTTTTCTACCTTGGAGGAATTCATATTTTAATCATACGGTTGAAGAGCAGACTCGCTGATCACTTAATTAATGATTATGGTGAAAAACGTCTAATCACCCGTCTTCTTCTTCTCCCTCTCCTGCAGGATGCAGAGGCAGCTCTGCCGGTGCGTCACCAGTCCCGGGCCTGGTGTTGGTGCATGTGCCTGGGTCTCGCTCTCATGCTGTCTGGCGTGGTGGTCGGAGGAGCCTACCTGTACCGCTACTACATCCTGGAGGTGAGCTACCAGCCTCAACAGGGGTGGGAAGAAGAGGTAAATGGAGCGATAATAATCTATCAAAGGATCAGTGAAGACGTTTAATGGCAGATTAGACTTGCTTATTGTTGTGCCGAGGCCCTTAGGGAAGGCGTGGGCTGTCCAGAAGGAGTTAGCCACCTGAAAGTCATGACATCACAGGCCTTACAACAAACGGGCATATGAGGAAACCATGTATAGGATAATTTATGATACAATAAAACTGATAATGTCAATATGGGGTTCCACGCTCCAAAACAAAAACAGCACCGAGCCATGACATGTTTATCACATCTTGCAGGAGAAAATAATAACTCTGCAGGTTGGAGCAGGTAAACTGCTGTGAGCTGTTTTTATGGCAAGTGCTAATTCCACCTAGTATGATGATTAACAGATCTGTCCTTCACGCCTCATGGAGATTAATAACCAGCCACTAACAGAAACAAATATGGCTGCACCGAATGTTTTTTGTTGCAGTTTTTTTTTTATTTGAAGCCTTGAATGAGGTTTGGGGTGTTGTTAGGGGATGTTTTTGAGCTGTGAGTTTGTCTCAGTAATGAACAAAATAAACCAACAAAGTGTCAAGAAAGGAAATATCCATATACCTATTATCCATATTAAACAAAAAATGCAACCATACACCGTTCTGTCATTCACCAAACTAAGACTAGCTTAATTGCATTAACTTTATATGGATAAAACTCATCAAAACCACTGCTCCATCAACCACGCACTCTGGTTTGCTCGAAATCAATTCCTAATTCACAGAATTAGACATGCATTCCTATCGTCTGTAGTGATGCAGGCTCAAGCTAGAGCCATATCTTGCTGCTTTTTCTGCCTCATGTCTCATATGATCTGTTTTGGCCTCCTCCTCTCTTCCCTGCAGGAGGGCGAGGTGTTTGTGTGCGGGGTGAACTACCGTGAGGAAGACTTCATGATCCGGGAGGAAGAGGAGGTATGAACACTAACATTCACATGCAGCAGTGTCAGGACTATTAACAACCACTAAATTAGTTTCTCTTCCTGCTGCTCATCAGACTTCAGTGTACGTGACATGAAGTGCTTTGTCATTCCAGTAGAATTAATCATTACAGACTGAGTCACTGATTGATTGATTGATTGATTGATAGTTTCTGACTGACCGACTTCAGTCTGCAGTGAAATCAAAGTAAAGCCATTTAATCTATGTACACACACACACACACACACACACACACACACACACACACACACAGGGCTTTTCAGGCAATTCAACACACAAATGGCCACACTGTTGTTTTTGTAAGTTTACTTTGTTTTATTTGCTCATTTTGAAACAGTTTGCTATACAGTTATAGATTTTGTATTTTTCATTGTTTCCACTTTATTTTAACACCATATTTCATTCTTTTAGCAACCATGACTAATGTGATTTTGACAAAAGTTTAGAGTTCCAATGATTTGCCGAATCATTGATTAGAATGGACCAGAGATATTTTGATAATCAATTTATTTAATTAAGTCAGTTTTCAAGGAAAATGTCTAACATTTCCAGCTTCTCAACTGTGAGATTTTGCTGCTTTTCCTTCTTACATTATAATCAATGTAATATGAATGTTATATGTTGATCAGGTAAAACAAAACCTCCAAAGACATCACCTTGGACATTTTTTATTCTATAACAACATAACATGCTTACCTCATGCTTACCTCGCTGACAAATACATTGTGTTTCCTGTGACAACTTCACAATAAAAGCCACTTAGTTTTTGTCCAGTTGAGGTTTTTTATTTTATAGCAGCAGCAGTAGGACATGTTGTTTTAGTATTAGCAGTAACTGATTCTGCAGCAGGAGAATGAAAAGTAAGGTAAACCGTTAATATTAGCAAGTGAAAAATGGAAACAATTCACCAAATAACTGTCTGTGCCTGGTTGTGGAACTGGTTAATTAACTGGCTGAAATGATTTTAATAGGTTGAGGTGGACCTGCCAAACCAGTTCCATCTGCGGCAGTTGGAGGAGAGGATCCGGGTGCTGGAGAGGGAGCAGGTGGAGCTCATCAATGTCCCTGTGCCCGAGTTCAGCGACGGAGATCCAGCTGACATCGTCCATGACTTCCACCGGGTGAGACACCCCCCTAGATCCTCTGCAGCTTCCTTTTTGAATCATTAATAACTTCAATGATTAATAGTTAATCATAATTTCTATAAATTGAATAACTGATCATCAGCAGACCACATGATATAGTCATGTAAATACAACCTCTAACCAAATGTAATTCTCTTATAAAAACATGGTATTAAAATAATGGCAACTTCCTGTGGAATTTCACATTAAAAGCCTACAAACAATGAGCAGGCACTGAAGACGTTTAAACATTTTTTTTATTGAAATGTCGAGTTGCATTCATCGTAGAATGAAATCACTCTGGAAAGGCTGGAATCAACTGTTGGAAATCTGTGGAAATGTACTAAAATATGAATTTATTAGCACAATAGGTAAAGAGCAGGAAGTGTTTCGTTTTTATTAACTAGGAAGAAGGAGAAAATAGAAATAAAGACATGTCTTTCGGCCTAGTTCTTTCTGCCATTGAGGAAAATAAAGGTCTTTCTCAAAAATTGAATTTGTTTTTTATTAAAAATGATAAATATACAAGTTTTTTGATTGTAAATGTTTCTCTTCCATCTCAGAGGTTGACTGCCTACCTTGACCTTAGTCTGAACAAGTGCTACGTCATCCCGCTCAACACCTCCATCGTCATGCCTCCCAGAGACCTTTTGGACCTGCTCGTCAACGTCAAGGTACAAAACAACTTCTCTTGACTTAAGTTTCACCTTCCAACATTTAAGTCTTTGTTGATCATTACTATGTCTGGAGAGGCATCTTAAACTCTTTATCCAAGCATTAGTAGGTATTAGAAGTGCTTATGTATTATTTATTAATATCCGTCCTCCCTCTGCGCAGGCTGGCACCTACCTGCCTCAGTCCTACCTGATCCATGAGGAGATGATTGTGACGGAGCGCCTGGAGCACGTCGACCAACTCGGCTACTTCATCTACAACCTCTGCCGCGGCAAAGACACCTTCAAGCTGCAACGCAGAGACAGGATCCTGGGTAAGAACAGGAAGCCATTTGAGCCTTTATTTATGTTTATAAAGATGGCTTTTATATTTAAAGGCTGTTGATGAATCCCTCCCTCTGCGTGAATGAAGTTACTCTACTTCCATCATCAGCTCAGGAAAAAAACCTTATTTCTTTACATTTTAAATTTTATTTATCATTGGTGTAGGCACAAAGCAATTTGTATTCTTCAACTGTAAAAATATGTAGATTATATATGTCAGTAAAAATATTTTAGAAAAAAAAATTTTGTGAGCTAAATATGTGCATTAGAGCTTACAGAAGTATTCGGGCTTGCGCCGTAACCAATACATTTTGGCAACTTCAAGTTGAGTTTTGAGTTTTCCTGGCTAGGCTAGCTTTCACTTGAGATATTTCTTCAGTTTCCGGCCTTTGATTTGCATGTTGTATCTTCATTCTAATCCTCAAAATAAGGTTTGCAGCTCCATTCAAACTGTTTTTCTCTTATTTTGGCCAACAATGGCTCTTCTGTTAGTAAAGGTTGCCGACTCTCCCCCTAGCAATCAGACTTTATTGTTTTTGAGCCCTAACACACTTTGACACATAAAGATTAGTTTTATCTTGCTGCTTTGATATTAATCGAGCATGGCTGAACAAAAACTCCCTCTGCTCATCCTACAGGTATGCAGAAGCGTGAAGCTATGGACTGCCACAAGATTCGTCACTTCGAGAACAAGTTTGTGGTTGAAACTCTGATCTGTCAGCCTTAAGAGACCTCGTAGCCTCACAACTGCTCTTAAAGTCACTGGCGTGCAGTGAGATCTGTGTTTTAATCCTCACCTGTCTTCTTTTTTTTTCCTGTATTGTACTTCAGGTAGTTTGAGTGAGTGAGAGGAGTGAAATGTGAAGCTCTTTGGTAAATATTCATTGATTGTGATAAAAAAAAAATAGGTGAAGAGTTGTGTATTTTTCCACTTTTCTGTACGGGGATCTTCTTGGAATCTTTTCATAAAATAGTTAAAAGTCAGCTGAGTATAAAAATGTAAATTATTTTAATCAAAAATAATTATAGCATGAACGTGTATTTAGACGAGGGTAAAAGTAGTTTGCCTTTCTTTCAGTCCAAACATAAAATTTCAAGAGAAAGGGCGACTTTTGTACCACTCACCCTGGCTGCTGAAGCAGATCAGTCCAGGGAGGCTTTTTTTGTTTTTTTGTATTTCGTCTGCTGTAGCTATTAATACACTGCACCTGTTGTTTCTTAACTGGAAAATTATCTTAAAATAAGAGTGTGGACATGTGCTTCTCTTGTTTAGCTTTAAAATAGCTTTATATTAAATAGAAGTAAGAAAATAAAGTACACAGCAGGGAGTTTAGACACACACTTATGTTAAAATCTTTTTCTCAAGGGTTGTCTGTCTTTTTTTTTATGTGTTTTTTTTTTTTTGGATAACTCTTCTTGTTGTACTAATTTGTGTATATAATCTCTTTAAAGATATGAACAGACCAACACAATAAACAAAAAGGAAAAAACAGAAACCTTGCTGTGGTGTGTTTTCCTGTAAACCCTCGTTAAGCTGCCAGTCGGAATAAAATAACATTTTTACTGTTCTATGGACCACTTTAGTCGAGACAGAAATATATTTTTTGAACTATTTGATAGATTGAGATAAAATGTGGTTCACACATTAATGTTCCTCTCTGGGATACATTTTAACAACTTTGGTGATCCTCTTAATCACATGCTATCATTAAGTCAAAGTTTTAATTTGATAGCATTTAGCTCTATGATCTTAATTTAGTTTTCAATTTCACACCTTTAATGTCAAGTGTCTGATTAACAGGAAGTGGCTGACTTCAAAATATTTTATGCACAAAACCATAAAAACATAAAAAGCACCGGGTTCAAACCATTGATCTATAAAGAGAACCGGAACAGCACAGGCTTTAAGGCAAATTGGTGGCAAAACCGTGTAAACAGCTTCCAAGTTCGTCACTTGATGCCATGGGACCCAAAAACACTTTTTCCCACATACTTAAATTGTAAAATAAATGTCCGTAAATCAGCAGATTCATTTTTTTCCATCTCAACTGTTTTTGCTTTTTTTGCCTTCTTGTCATATTTGGGCAGTGTAGCCGTATTTGTTGCAGACTTTCAGCCACAGCGAAACATTGCACATAAATGTTTGGGTTGTTTTTTTTAAGTTTAACAATGTACAGAAGTTTGTTTGCAACACTAGTGTACTTGCCCTGTGGGCCCTGTGGATGCGAAAGATCATATTTTTTTACACAGAAGTTGAACTGTTTTAGCTTGATTTCTCAATGACTCTCTTTCATAGGAATGAACGGGGCCCTGCCTCTCTATACGTCCATGGTTCCAACTATTTTGGAATGATGAGAAAAAGTTATTTAAGTCCATTTCTGATGAAAAAGTGTAAATCTTGAATTTTGGATCTTAAAAATCACTATATCGCTCTGATACTGATTACATGAAGCTGAGAATACATCTGTACTTTTACTGCATTAAGCTGAAAATACTTCATTTGTACATTTACTACTTATACTTTACATCAAGGTCAAGGTCACGCTTATTTGTAGAGCACCTTATACACAACCAAGGTTGACCAAAGTGATTTACATAAATGAAAAACAACAAAATTCCAAAAGATGCATAAATGAATAACAATAAAATCAAAAATAAAATTAAAAAAGACAATTTCATCAAATAATATATGATATGAGACAATACAGCACACAAAAACAATTTTCTACTCACACAGGTTGGAAAGCCTTGGAGTAAAAGTGAGTTTTCAGAGAAGATGTCCAAAGTCTCTGACGACTGGATATGCAGCGGTAAACTGTTCCATAGTTTAGGGGCAGCCACTGCAAAAGATCGATCGCCTTTAGTTTTTAGCCTGCATTTAGGCACATCCAGGTATGACTCATTTGCAGACCTCAGAGCTCTGGTCGGTCTATGTATGAGTTCAGCTTAATACGCTGGGGCCAATCCGTTTAAAATTTTAAAAACAAACAGGATCAGGATCTTAAAATCAATTATGAAACAGACAGGAAGCCAGTGCAGAGAGGCCAAAACTGGGGATATGTATTCTTGTTTCTTTGTGCCTGTTAAAAGACGAGCTGCAGCATTTTGCACAAGTTGTAGACACCGCAATGAGTGCTGGTCTAAACCTACATACAACGAGTTGCAAAAATCTAGTTTTGAGGAAATGAAAGCATGAATAACCTCCAGGTCACTAGGAGAGAGGTATGGTTTTACCCTGGCCAGAAGTCGCAGCTGGAAAAAGGCACTTTTGACCACATAGCCAAAATGCCTGTCAAATTTGAACTCACTGTTGAAAAAGACACCAAGGCTCTTAATGACTGAGCAGTTTTTTGAATCCAGGGAGGGGGGCAGAGCATCAGCACAATCGCTGTAATGTTTATGACGCCCAAACACAATGACTTTTGTCTTGCTGTAATTTGGATTAAGCAATCTAAAGCTTATCCAAGTCTTGATGTCAGTATACAGGCAAGTGAAGTTTGTACAGAGTCTTTGCAATTCATTTGTAAGGGGAGATAAATCTGAACATAATCAGCGTAACAATGAAAAGACACATTGTTTGCGGAGAATGGATCCAAGTGGCAACATGTACAGTGTAAACAGTAAAGGGTCTAGAATAGACCCTTGAGTAACCCCACAAGTAAGAGGGGTCACACCAGAAGAAAAATCTCCCAAATGCCCTGCGAAGCTCCTGTCAGTAAGGTAGGACTGGAGCAGCATGAGGGCAGCACCCTTGATACCAACATGCTGCTCCAGGCGTGAGAGCAGGGTCCTGTGATCTACTGTGTCTAATGCAGCAGTTAAATCTAATGTCACCATGATGGCAGCACACCCAGAATCAACAGTTATAATAAGATCATTAAAAACTCTTAGAAGGGCAGATTCTGTACTATGTCAAGGTCTAAATCCAGATTGGAACTTTTCACAAATGTAATTTTTCTCCAGAAATGATACCAGCTGGGTAGCCATTATTTTCTCTAACACCTTGGACAGAAAGGGGGGTTCAGAGATAGGCCGAAAATTAGCAAGGATAGATGGGTCAAGGCTAGGTTTTTTGATCAGTGGCTGTGCTATGGCATGCTTAAAAGGAGCTGTAAAACAGGCTGAGCTAAAACAAGCATGAAACAATAATAAAATGAATGAGCCCACAGAATTAAAAACCTTTTTAAAGAGAAGATGAATGCTATCTGAAGGGGAAGTTGTGGGGCGTTGAGTTTCTGCACTACATCCAACAGCTGAGACAGCGGTATAGGTTTAAACTGGTCAAAAACAGCAGGGCACATCAGGGACCCTCTTGCCGAGTCAGAGGCAACAAGAGGCGGTACTGATTGCAGAGCAGAGATTTTGTTGGCAAAGAATTCAAGAAAATCATTACAGAGAGCAGGTAATGGCACAATGGGATCAGTGGTGCATGGGTTTACAAGAGAGCCTAGAACAATGAACAAAACCTTTGGCCTGTCGATGTTGTTTGAGACAAGGTTTGAGAGGTAGCCCACTTTGGCAGATTTAACAGGATTCTGATATTCCAACAGACAGTCCCGCATTATTCCAAGATGAAGGTGGTAAAATGTTTGTATTTTCACTGTTGATACTTTAAACGCATTAAGCTTAGAATACTTTTATTCACATATATACACAAAACTGAAAATACCTTTGTACTTTTACTGCTTAAATTTATATTGCTTAAAGGTGAGGATACTTGTGTACTTTTACTGCATTAAGCTGATAATACTACTACTACTTAAACAACATGAAGGCGAGAATATTTCTGTACTTCAGTAAAATTTCGAAATAAAGTCTCTTACTCGTAACAGAGTATTTTTACATAGTTGTATGGATACTTTTACTTGAGTAAAGGAACCGAATACTTCTTGTCTCATCATAAAGGATGAATATTGCTGTATACAGTTGTGTTTTTGTACGCGGTGACTCCGCTGTGTCATCATGTGACTGTGTGTCTGCAGCCGTCTCCTCAGAGGACTGACCCCTCGGATCAGCTGTCACAGCGGGCGCTCAGCCTTCGTGTCATTTGATCACAGTGGAAATTTGTCCTTGATTAAAGCACTAATCAGAGGGACCTCGCCCAGGGGGATCATGGGAAAAGGGCCAGGTGGTTAGCGGTGCCGTGTCACCTTGAAGGATCAGAGAGAAGGTTGTTTAAAGTGGTCATTTAAAAATACACACTGCAGGTGGTACTAGCATCAACATTTAATTTAAAAAAAAAAATTTAATTGAACTAAACTTAATTAAGAGTTTAATTTAGAGGCTATATTAACTTAAGAACTAAACTCTGTAATAAATAACTTTTTGCGGGAACTACTTGACTGATATTGGTGCTACTGACTTGATGATCTTCAGTCATTTTCCTTAGCGAGACCAGGTCATCTTGTTAATCTACGGATTGCAACAAAAATGAAGTTTGGACATTCATGATTCTTACATCATGTATCTTAATAGTTTCAGTGATCCTCTGACTTTTCATCCACTGTTGCCAGTGGCTCAAGATTTTATTTTGTCCAATACTTTGGTTTATGATTAAATACTTGCAGAACTAATTACATACAAATCCTCCACTCCACTTGGTGTTAACTTCTAATTAGCAAATTTTGCATGCTTAAGTAAACAGATTATATTTAAAAAAATATAGGGGAAAAAGTAAGGATTTTAGGTTGAATTGTCTTAAAATGTTATTAAGATTGTTTCTGTTTTAAAGAAATATTACTACTTTTTATTTATTATTTTAGGGTAACCTGTAAGTTACAACTTACCTCAGTTCTAATAAAAATGTGATTTGAGTTCAAAATAAATAAAAGAGACTCTTGTTGTGTTCTTAATTTCCTTATTTATTCAGGTTTTTATTGCTCCAGTTTTATTGTGCTTTTTATTTGTTTGTGTGTCTGATTTTTGTCTTGCAGGGAGACAGAAGTACAAAAACAAAAAAGCTCTACAGGAAACCACGGCAGACTATGATGTTCACGGACCAAGTCATTGTTCTGCAAGTCACAGGGTAGTCTCAAGTCTGGCAAGTCTCATTCAGTCAAATTTTGAGCTCTAAACAAGAAATAATGAGCTTATCATTAAATCATGAATGTTTTTCTTAAAACATTTTTAAATGTATTTGTTAAAACAAACTTGTTAAAAGTGTGGCTCAAGTAACTGAAAAAAAGTTTTTTAAAAAAGTAGTTCTGAATTGGACTTTCATAGCATATAGCATGGCTAAGGGTAAGGTATCAAGTGTTTTAAAGTCAAAAGACTCAAAGTCAAGTTACAAGTCAAATCTGACATCATCAGCGGTATGACTCGAGTTGTTCACAGAGTAGGGTCTTCATGGATCACACTTTTTATTTTTACTTGGAACTAAAGCTGGCATAAATGAAAATATTAATGAATGGGGGTTTTTTCTGAAGACACTATGCAGTGATCACTGGCTGCTGAACTGCGTTGCTTGAAAAGCTTGAAGCTAAAGACAGACTGTGGAAATGACTTCATTCTCTGTCAGATGAGATGGATATCAGTTTGTGTTCAGCACGGATATAGGTCCAAGATGTAGTTAGCGTAGCTTAGCACAACATAAAAGTATATGAATGTATTAATAAGTCAAATATTCAGGTGCTTACGCTTCATTTCCATCTGATACAGTGACATACACCATGAATAACTTCTTACACACACACACACACACACACGATGGCTGCCTGGCATATCATTCTGGGGTGTGATGGCTAAAATGTGACAACAGCAACATGATCTGTGACTGCGAATAAAGCCCCAAACTTCTGCTGCCAAACTGGGGATTTAAATCAGGATCGTGTCTTTGCAGTCGCAGTGACGCCTTTGGCTCTGATTACAGAGTGGACAGGTGAAAGAAATAACTGCAGACATGCAGCTCACTCCCACTGTGCACCGATGTGTTGGTGTCATCACTGCACTCATACTATCTGTGTGTGTGTGTGTGTGTGTGTGTGTGTGTGTGTGTGTATGTGTGTGTATGTGTGTGTGTCTGAGCAGATGGAGTTGACGCCATTTTTTCCCAACAGCCAAATCAATCAAATTATTGTTCAGATAAAATGTGATAATGACACAAAATTCAACACAAATCTCTCTCTGCACTCCCACTTAGATATGTCTTCTAATAATGTTACATTAATATGTTTCAGGTTAAACATTGATATTTTGATAACCAATAAATTGAAAAACACAAAAAAACAATCTTTTGGGAGTCGCTTTCAGAGTCACTTTTAAATGTTGCAATTGAAGTAAATTAAAGTTCAGGTAATTCAAAACAAATAGTAATAATAAAACATGTATAGAAAATAAATCTGTAATCTAAGGAACAGTGTGAAACGGGGTAAAAAGATCCAGAAAAAGCAGGAAAATTGACATAAATGATCATTCTTATTATTGGTGTAGTAGTTAAGTCATGAGTGTAACAAGTAGGGCAGCATTTTCTCAATTATTGAATAATCATTTGATCTCTAAAATGTCTAAAAAAAATGATGAAAAGTGCCAATTAAAATGTCCTTATGTCCACAATGTCTTGTTTTGTCTCATCAACAGTCCAAAAACATTCCGTTAAAACGGATGTAGAACCAAAAAAGGATGAAAGTTCTCACAATTACGCAGCAAGAACCAATGGAACCAATACATATTTGACATTACTGCTCCGACTACAACTCCCAGCATACCTTGTGATGTCCTCTTTCGATTGCCGTATTCAGCAAATGCTTTTCGTTGACATTATTCTGGCACTTTAACGTCTCGTCAGTTTAAAGTCGTTGTCGCCGCTTTTTGTTTCAGTATGTGACTTTTGGGAGCAAGACAACTCTGTAGAAGGTAAGAATAGATTATTATCTGACATCAAAAACGGATTTTTATCTGCTGAAAGTGAACTTATGTTAGCATGCTAATTGGGAAGCTAGTCGATCGTGTATCGGTCTCCACGGCAACGGGCTCCATCAGCCAAGACTTTGCTTGTCACTGAGACAACCGTTATTAATTTAATGTTTATATTGCTGTTTAACGTTAAATAAACCAGTATTTACCGCATAAACGATTATTATTTGAGGATATTGTCTGTGTTGATTAATCACAGTGAATGAAAGTAACTAATGTTAAGTACCCTAGCTACTTTTATTCAAGTTACACCTATGGTTACACGGTTACACCACAATGTCACCCTGTTAAAATAACCGCCTAACTCTTTTTTTCAAGTTTTGCAGGAAACACAAAAAACTTCACCAAAAGTGTAACATATGACATTTATTGATCATTTCACTCAAAAAGGATATAACAAAGGATGGCTATTGGCATAGTAGTTATTATATATATTATATTACTGAAGAGAAATAAATGACCAATTTTTTGAACATGCCTTTGTGACTTAAGCAAGATATGGTAACACTTTATTTTGAAGGTGTCTACATAAGAGTCATACAAGCCTGTCAGAAACATGACATGACAAGTATCATGAGCATTAATGTTACTTCAAAGTGTCATTAATGTTCATGACACATCCCATGTCATGTTTATGACACGCTCATGTCATTCTTATGTAGACACCTTCAAAATAAAGTGTTACCATATCTTGCTAAAGTCACAAAGGCATGTTCAAAAATGTGCCTAAGTCATTTATTTCTCTAAAGTTACATAATTTACACACACTGTAATTGCCTAAGTCACATTTTATTTTGACTTAGGCATAATAAATCCGCTGAAGTCACACACTTTTCATAGGCCATTATCTTAAAGGGGTAAAATCACATGATCTGATCAACTGAGGATGTAGGCGATTTTACCATAATAGGTGGCTGGCGTCATGAGATGATTTACACAAAACAAAAAAAAATTGACAAAAAATGAGTTAGGCGATTACTATAACAGTGTGACGATATTTAGCAATATTTAACACTAACGTTAACATTACATCTCAAAGAGGAAATATTTCTTTTACTCCACAAATTTTGACTGTCAACTTTCATTAGCAATTAAACAAGCCTTCCCAACACTGTATAGGCTACAAGTACTGAAAATATTATTAAAATGGAAATTATTGTATTGTTGAAGTAATTTTTCTTATGAAAACCTATCATGGTTCAAGTTCACAATTTTCCAGCTTTTGCGTCTATTTAATTAATTAATTAATTAATTATTTCATTCATTATCCTAGTTTCCTTTTAATTAATTAATTTTAGTGTAGAAACATTTGTTTTTCTTGTTACAGGTGTTATGAACAACTATGAAGTCGTCCGTCAGATTGGCGAGGGTGCGTTTGGTAAAGCCTTCCTGGTTCGAGACAGAGGGGGAGGTGGAGACAGACAGTGTGTGGTCAAACAGATCAACCTCAGAAAGGTATGACGGTTTCACACCAACAACCTGCAGCTCACAGATGTTAAAACACATGTGATAATGTTAATTTACAATGGGGTGTTGGAGTTTAGATTGTTGGATTAAAAGTGTGTTTCTGCCTCAGATGTCAGCAAGGGAAAAGGAAGGGTCCAAAAAAGAAGTGACACTGCTTTCGAAGATGAAGCATCCCAACATTGTCGCATTCATCAGCTCATTTCAAGGTGAGTTGTGACTCCAAACAGAACATGTCTGTGTGCTCAATATATTATATAGTATACAGTCATGGAAAAAAATGTCAAACCATTGCTTTCTTCAATTTCTTGTTCATTTTAATGTCTGGTGCAACTAAAGGTACATTTATTTGGACAAATGTAATGAAAACAACACAAATAGCTCATAAGAGTTTAATTTAATAGCTGACATCTAGCCATTTTCCATTGTTTTCTTGATAATAACCAAAATCATTATCTACACACACACACACACACACACACACACACACACATATATATATATATATATATATATATATATATATATATATATATACAAATGTATGTATGTACTCTTTACTGTGTGTAGAGAAGGGCAGCCTGTATATAGTGATGGAGTACTGTGACGGAGGAGATCTGATGAAGAAGATCAACCTGCAGAGAGGAGTCTTCTTCACTGAGGAAAAGGTGACATTAGAGAGTAATTTGGCCTTCGTACATAATAATAATGGACACATGCACAGAGTAAAACGGAGCTGTATGTTCCTCAGGTAGTGGACTGGTTCGTTCAGATCTCTCTGGGCCTCAAACACATCCACGACAGGAAGATCCTCCACAGAGACATAAAAGCTCAGGTATCTGACTTGCTGACTTCCTGCACTCATCCACTACAATTATATATAGATATATATACGTATATATATATATATATATATATAATGCCATGAAACATTTCCTAATTTGGGCATTTTCAGCGTAAATAATGGAAGACATTTGTGAATAAGCAGCAAAGTTCATCAAACAATGAATGTCTTCATATTTTTTGATAAATGCATTTATAATAAGACGTCCTGAGTACTTACTAAGTAGTTTACAAATGAAACCTTTACATGGAAAACATAAAGTTTAAATATATATTAATTGTTGTGGACTAAATTGTTCATATATAGCAGCAGGACTTGAATCTCTGTAGCATGTACATTTTCTTTTTACTCTCAGATTATCATTTTGTGAACAAAACTTGTCAACGAGCATACTACTCCTTTGACATCCTGCAGTTAAAGGAATGAGAGAATAGAACATGAACTTATTATGGTATGAGGCCCAGTGTTTTGTATCTTTTTGTTCGCAATATGCTTTATAAAGTTTAAGAATTCACATAGGAGACTACAATCCACCCTCATCATATTAGAGCCACCTTTCACAGCTTACAGTGTTCGATAGGAACAAGATTTTTTTTTTTTTAAAGATTATTTTTTGGGTATTTTTCATGCTTTATTGAAAGTGACAGATAGAAAGGGGGTGACAGAGGGGAGGACATGCGGCAAAGGGAGCACAGGCCGGATTCGAACCCGGCTCCGCTGCAGCAAGGACTCAGCCTTAATGGTAAGCGCTCTACCAGTGTGAGCCACTGGGACGCCCCAGGAAAGGAACAAGATTTTTGGTGGACTGTGACTTTAACTGGGCCTTGTTACCCACAGGCAAAAGATCATGAATTCCCCGTAGAACTTGTACACGGTAAACAACATCATCCACAAAGCCTGAGGTTAGACTTTTTAATTAACGAGTATTATCATTACAGACTTCAGGGGATTGTGAGGCTGAACTGTCCACAGCTTCAGCTTTGTTCTGAACAAAGACCTCGCTGTGTGCCAACTCCCAGAATAACTTGACATGACTGACCACAGACTGTGTCTCTGTTCACAACCATCACTATCTTTCATCAATCATATCTGTTTCCACTAACACACACACACACACACACAAGATGTATGCACAGTCACTGTTTCCCTGCTGGAACAGAGACATGCTTTCATTCCTGCTCTCCCTCCGCTCCAGAATATCTTCCTAACCAACGGAGGGATGAAAGCAAAGCTGGGGGACTTTGGAATCGCGAGAATGTTGAATAAGTAAGTCAGTGTCATCTTCACTCTCTCACACACACACACACACACGCACACACTCACAGAGTGCAGCTGTTTATCACTGAGCACTCTGTAACACATGGAAGGCCTCCAAACAAGTCATTATCATTCCACAAACTCTCAACTAGCACATGTAAACACACATGTTGTGGAAATAATTGTCAGTATGCAGGGCTGAACAAAATTGAACAAATTTGATTTGTGTCCTGCAAATACAACTTTTGGCGTAATAATATAAGACCAACTGTGGAAGAAAGTAACTTAACATTTATTTAAGCGTTGGTTACTTTTCAGATTTAGATTTTCCTTTATAAAAGACAATAATCCTATACAATACAATGCAAAGAGATTGAAATTAAAGATCAAGAAGAAGAACAAGTGATTCTCGTCTGTTGGTGCTTGTGACCTCACACAAAAAGCATTTTCTTTGTCTTATTTCAGAGTTCTTTGTTGTCAGTTCCCCCAAACAGACATTTCTCACATGATTTCATTTGTTCAAACTGTTCAAATAATCAATATTAAAAAAAGATATGGAAAAAAGTCCAGAAACTGAAAACATATTGTTATTCTTTCCTTCTCCATAAATCATCTCACAACCTCTCAGATTTAAATTCAGGGCATTTGGAGGGGCCTGACCCCTAGGTTGTGAACCACGACTTGGAACTAGCAAACTAAATGTATTTTAGGTTTCACTGGCTTTAAAATATTGAACCCTGACTGAGTATGTTTGTGATCTGTGGCCTTGCAGCACTATGGAGCTGGCCAGGACTTGTGTCGGGACACCGTACTACCTCTCCCCAGAGATCTGCGAGAGTCGACCTTACAACAACAAGACGTACGTATTGTCGACACTCAAAAACACAACCTGAACAATCATGAAGGTCCACAACAAGCTTTTCTTTGACATTCATTTCATTCTGCAATATTGTGGCACAAACTGAGTCAGAATATATATATATATATATATATATATATATATAAATTAATTAAAACATAAATATACATCATTTTTTGCTTTCCTAGATGTTTCTCCTTGTCATTTCTAAAAAGTGTACAAGTGTACATTTAATCAATTGTTTATAACATGGGTAATGATGAATGAATTTAATTAATATAATGGAGTTGTTGAGCAACAATTTGAAGTAATTATTAATAACATTTACCATGATGACATATTTAGCATAATTTTACTGTGTTTTTATAGATTGTCATTCATTATCTGTTAATACAGTGGACTCCTCTTAAGCGTGCTCATAGTAGGAAGTCTTGTTGTTATTAAACACTTCTTCTCACAATCATAGTTTTACTGCCAATGTTTTGTTATACTCAATAGGTAAAATGTTAATGTTTAATGTTGCTGGTGGTCAAGATAAAAGCTTCAGAAACATCTAAGAAATGAAAAAGGTATGTTTTTCTCAAACTTCTCTTTGTGAAGTTTACTCATTTGAAATTGTCAGCAGCCTCTCAAAGTGTTTGACTGGCTGTAGCTCAGATTGTTAGTTTTGTTTGTTTTCATCTGCTTTGAGTCCAGGCTGGGTGGAGTCCATCTCTTCTGGTCTTTTCAGGGAGTTTCCTCTAAATTGTCAACTTCTAAAACAAAGAAAAGATTAATTTTGGCTGATTAACATTCTGATGTTCGTTATGTTTTCTGTCACACCCATCTGAAACCAAAACAAGTTAAAGAAAACCACAAAACTCAATTACATATACACTGCAACAGTTTTTGACCCATGGGAGAAAATCATCATCATCATCACCCCGACCAGTTGTAAAAGACATGTAAATAAAGAAATGTCTTTGTTCTTTAAAAGCCTTTTAGGATGATCGCTAACTGATTTTTTTTTGCGAAATACATACACAGTCTCTGGTGTCATAAGGTGGAGTGTGAACTTTTCCAAGTCTATTAATGTCTGGACAGAGCTGCTAATGTTAGCCTAAACTCAGTAGTTAGTTAATGATGTGATCTTTGACCTTGAAAGTATTGTTTCATAATAATTGAATTAAAGCTAGCACCTTTTTTTTTAATTGTTCTTGATCTTCTGGTTTTTATTGCTCTCTTTGCAATTTTTAGATCAGGTTAATTCTTGTACTTTTATTTTGAAAAGTGCTGCATGAATAAATGGGATTCACGCTTATTGTTAAGTTATTAAGTTAATTACCAGACTTGCAATTGCAGGTTATGTTAGAGCACACAAACACAATCTTAAATCTGTTCCTGACACTTTTGTTTTCAGTTTTGGAAAGGAAATGCCAAAACCAAACTCTTTAAATGCAGAATATCTATGCCACATCAGCGCTTTGCAACCTGCAACAACCTGCTGTGCCTGGCAACAATGTCTGAGCATTGATTGGACAATCACTGTTTGGGGGAGGGGCTTGGAAAACTGACTCAGCTCAAAATTACCCCTGACCTGGTGTACAGAGAGGAGCTTTCCCTTTTGTATTTTCATGGTTGAGATACGACCAAATGCTTCTACGATCCCACATCTGGTTGCGGCACATTCACTCAGAGGGGTGTTTCGTTTACACACAGACCCTCGCTGACAGGAAACTGAGACGTGCAGCAAACACACACATGCAAAGTGATTATCATTCTCCTCCCTCTCGTTCTGTGTGTTTAGACAGATCATTGCTCTGTTCTCCTCTGCATTCTTGTTGTGATACAAGCGAGGTCAGAGTAACTTCCTCTTTCCCACACTCACACAGACATGCTTAGATTTCTATACTTGTGAGACCCTCATTTACACAACCCATGCCTGAGCCCTCAATACTAACATCTCCAAAACCCTAGATCTGAACAGAACTCAAAAACAAAGACTTAACTCTCAAACATGACCACGATGAAGGAAAAATAACTTTAATTCCCAAGGTCCAGACCTCTAGTTGGACCTCACAAAGTTAGAAGCATGGAGTACACACACATACTTGGTTCCTTGCCAAACATGCAGCCGTATGACTCCAGAACTGAAAACCTTTATGTTACAACTTTCTGCCGGTAGATTCGCTCTGATTAGAGACTTCAATGCTTCATTTCACTTTGATATTATAGTTTTCTTTCTGGTGTTTATGTATTTAGCTTAAGGGGGCAGTGAATAATGTCAGGCCCTGCCACAGCATCCTGTTTCAACAGGAAGTATGTCAAGTTATACAAGATGCTGTAAAAAACTGCTATATGATGACTGTGGAATTCTCTGTGGAATTTTAAAAAATCTGGAAGGACATCTGGCCGTGATATAACTGAATCAGGAAGTCTTTCTATCAAATTATTGTGGCTAAATTAATGTCAGATTGCATTTTATGTGTGTGTGTGTGTGTGTGTGTGTGCGCGCGCGCGCGCGCGCGCGAGCACGTGTGCGTGTGCGTGTGTGTGTGTGTGTCCACTCTGCAGGGATATCTGGTCTCTGGGCTGTGTCCTGTATGAACTCTGCACCCTAAGGCATCCAGTAAGCTGCACCACACCCAGCTCACACACACACACACACACACACACACACAGCTGAAACCTCTAAAACTCAGCAAACACTAAGCTAACACTAACGCTAGTTTACCCTGATGATTTATTTATTAGAATTTCTTGATTAATGTATTTATTATTTTGTCAATTAAATGTCAGAAAATTGTAAAAATGGTTTGTTTTATTCAGCCAACATTACAGAGAATACAGTTTATTTACTCATTTAATCCAAGCATTTGAGAAGTTTGGGCCTTTGTAAAGTTTTGCTCTTTGCTTGACAAATAATGACTTGATTCATCATTTATCAAAATAGTTGTCATTTAATTTTCTCTTAACTATGGGTGTGTCTGCATCTTTTTACTTAAGTACTATACGTAACAATAACTTTGAGTAATTCCATTTTATCTTACTTTACTCCTCTACACATTATTGGTACAACAAGTTATAAAAACAATTATTTTGGGAACCCAAAAGTATATAAAGTAACTTAAATTTGCTCCACCTTTACACTTTAATGTAACAATGTCTTTAAATACTATAATATATATACTTTTTTTAATTGTCCATTTTGCATAATGAGCTCTTGTACTTTTGGCACTTTAAGCATATTTTGATGCTAATCATTTTTTACTTTTACCAAAACAAATTTAAACCAAAAACATTTAAGTATATCTTATCTTAGTAAGATAAGCAGAGTTTTGAATGCTTTTACTTGAGTACCTCCACACTGGTATTTCTACGTCGTCACCTTCAGTTTGAGGGCAGCAGTCTGCGGCAGCTGGTGGGTAAAATCTGCAGGGGGCGCTACAACCCAGTACCCAGCCGCTACTCCTACGACCTTCGGCTGCTCGCTACCCAACTCTTCAAGGTTAGACACTCTTTATTTATTTATTTATTTATTTATTTATTTATCTCTCTCTTTACACTCTGTGGATGTGAGGTAAAGGTAACCTTTAAAAAGGGAGCATAAACAGCAGGTGCAGTACTTTTAGCTGAACCTGGATTTGAACAGTAACTCAGTCACTTGAACTTTGATGACTCTGACTTTAACTGTGATGACTCGTACTTGCACCCTGAGGGGGAACCTTGAACTTGAACTCCCCACATTCCTTCCTGGGATTGCTCAGTGTGGGAGTATAAATGTGTCTATTTCTGAGTTGTAACACTCAAAATACAGAACATTTTATGTGATTTCAACTTAAAAAACTTCAGTAACCATTAAGAGATTTTATTTCCATGAAAAGACAAACCATTAAAACCAGCATTGAGACAGAAAACTTCCTTTACCTAAAGAGTCGTCTTGTCTGACATTTTCACAATATTCCAGACATATTTTTTATTTTTCAGAAGTCTGAAAGGAGTTACTAAGTTCACAGAGTTCAAACTGCAAAACAAGTACATTTAAAAAGGAAAGTGTTCATGTCAGAAAGTCAGGAAACTGCTTGAGCAGCTGTTCGGGATATCAGCCCGAGCTGCACATAAGGAAGCTTCCATTGTCTACTGTAGACACTTGGGAAGATAAATCATACTGCAGCATTCAGACTGTTGGTTATTCCTGGTATTATATCTAATGTTTACAGAAGATTTTGAGGAGTTCACAGAACTTTCACATCTACCAAAAATACCGCCAATTAACTGCTGTTATTCAGTATATAGAAAGTAAATGTCTCAGCACCCTTTGTATATGTTTTCAGTGTGTTACATGTAAAGTAATGAATATATTGAATGCTGATTGGCTTATTGTTTATGATTGAGTTTCACATTATACAGAAAGTGAGTGAATCTGTTTTTTCACTTGCTTACTAGTTTTGTAATTGAAATGTAATAATTATCATTAAACTGAGTAATTATAAAAGCATCTTGTGCAAATTATGCTGCTTTTTAGTGTCCATCTTCAGCGGTTTATTGTGCCACATACACATAAACATACACATTGTTTTCTCAGGTCAACCCTCGGGACCGTCCCTCGATCAGCTCTGTCCTCAGGCGTCCCTTCCTGGAGAAGCACATCAGCAAACACCTGGACCCACAGGTAATCTGATTGGTTCACTGATCAGTTCATTAACTCAGTGAGAGGTTAAAGGTCTTTGAAAAACTTGATTACAGGTTTATAATTACTGGCTACTGAATTGCATCCTAAAATATCCCTGAAACAAAGACAAATTATGTGTTATAAATTAAGTGTTATTTACATTTCGAAGTTTTGAAATAATTTGCTTTCAGTATACTTCCACAAATAAGGGTCTCAGAAGTACAGTATGTATAAATGTGTGGGTGTGCATATATGTGTGTGTGTGTCTGTGGTTTCCTGTGTGTGCAGATGATGCAGGAAGAGTTCAGCCACACGGTGCTGCATCGAAACAGAGCAGCAGCATCTCAAGCTGCTAAAACGAGAGCAGAAGCAGCAGGTAACACTGCACACATGTGAACTGAATAAAACACACAAATGCAAAAAAGATAACAACAACCAAACAGCAGTAACGGAAGCTTTACCTGGTTTCAGTTTTAATGAGATGTGTTGAATGTGGATTCTGGCGCCACCCAGTGGTCACTTACTTACAACACTTTTGGTTTGATGACACATTGTTGCTCGGCTCCAGCTGCCGTCCTTCAACACATCTGATAAATTGCAGAGAAACTCGACCCTCTCCTGTACTCGGTGGTATCGCTCCATCTGCACAGGAGACGAGCTGAGTCCTGATTGGACTGATTTCGACCGCGTCACATCTTGGCACACTTTGTGTTTTGGTAACATCAGAACACAAAGTCTTGAATCATTGAGGGAGTGTCTGTTTTTTACTTGCTCGTGCACTTTACAATGGTTACCTAACTCACTTGTCTTCATCTGTCATCCCTGCTCTGGCAGACTTCGTCTTTTTTCATGTTCCCCATGTCATTTATTACAATACACTAAAATTAGTTCATGCTAATCTTTATCCGTTTTTGCATTATCAGACAGAAGACAAAGAGCAGGAAGAGTATATTAAACAGGAAACTCATGCCACCTATGGGCGCACATGTAAAATATTTATACAGTTGCCTTTACTTAAACAGAAGTACAAATACCACACTATGAAAGTACTCCACTAGAAGTCCTGCCTTCAAGAACAAGTATATAAATATTATCAGTACATGAACTTACAAAAAAAAGAAGAAAAATACTCATTGTGCAGTAAAATGTCCCATGTTGTATTTTACTGCTGTAGAGTTTTACAGCATTCAAAGTGACACCAGTATCTATGCTATTGTTTTTTCCACTCAGTACTGTCTTCTTATCCAGAGAAGAAGCAGAAGTTCAAAGCTGCAGAGAGACCCGGGGCCGCCGTGAAGAGGCTACCTGCTAAACCAGAGTGGAGAGTTCCACTCAGACCACTCAGAGGCTACACTCCTCCCCAATACAAAGTAATAATAATATAATTTTAAAATAAAAGTAATAATAATAATATTCAGTGTCAAACAGCACCAGTACCACCTATATAAAGTTTACCCAATATTAGCACCCTCCGACTTGGTTTTTTTCTTCTGTTGTTTAGATAAATATGGTACGGTTGCTGATTGCCTTTATGAATTTTACCTGATGATCAAAATGTCAAATAATGTAGTGTGCAGGTGGAATATGAATTGGTACATTAACTTAGGTACTTGTAAAGTTTTGAGTTACTTAATATTTTCCACTCAAACACCTCTAACACTCACTATGTAACATGTTATACCTTCTTTGTTTAATCCTTTTTTTTTTTCAGATATCAGTGGGTCCATCAGGTCACAGCCCATAAATAAATCCATCCAAAATCCTTTAAACTGATGGTTACTTTTTAAAGTTATTGCATTTATCAATAACACATTTTATTTATTTAAGACTTTTGAGGAACAACTGAATTTATAAATGTATGACCTTGCCTAATGTTATGCTGTCGATTCATATATACAGTCATGGAAAAAATATTAGACCACCATTTTTCTTCAATTTCTTGTTCATTTTAATGCCTGGTACAACTGAAGGTACATTTGTTTGGACAACTATATTGGTAACAACAAAAATAGGTCATAATAGTTTAATTTAAGAGCTGATATCTAGCCATTTTCCATGGTTTTCTTGATAATGATTTTGGTTATTATCAAGAAAAAACATGGAAAATGGCTAGATATCAGCTTGTTACCATTATATTTGTCCAAACAAATGTACCTTTACTTGTACCAGGTATTAAAATTAACAAAAAATTGAAGAAAACAAGGGTGGTCTAACATTTTTTTTCCATGACTGTATATTTATACAACTGCCTCTTCTTGATAAATTTTTCTTTGTTATGTTTCTATTGTTCTAATACTACAGTTATTTGTGATCACAGCCTCTTCATCAACGAGCAGCAGCCAGAGAAGCTGCAGGGCAGCAGAACCAAAGGTAAGTTAGATCGACTGTATCACACAGGTAAACGAATGAAAATCTTCATCAGCTATCAGTGATTCTGTGACCTCTTAATGACTTCAATTATGGATTTTGACTGAAAACTATTACTGTGGCAGGTTAAATGGACAGCAGCCAGTCGGCAATTACCAGCACCACTACGCCCAGCTGGATGCCTTACTGAGGAGGAACAAGGTGGACGTCCTGCCTCCTCCTCCTCCACCTCCTCCTCCACGGGAGAGAGAGAAGGAACAATATGAAGACCACACTGGGGAACCATACCAGCTGTGAGTAACCTACAACTAACAATTATTTTTCATTAATTAATCTTTGGATTATTATCCTGACTGATCGATAAATCGTTTTGTCTATAAGTTATCAGAAAATAGTGAAAAACACCAGTCACATTTTCCCAGAACCCAAGGAGACGTCCTCAAAGCTTATTTTGTCAGATAAAAGTCTGAAACTCAAATATATTAAATTTATGATAACTTAAAGATAATTTAGTTGTACAGGATAACCATATTAGCTTCTGTTCAATTAGCTGGATGTTTACCTTCCCAGCTCAACTAGTTACTCACACATGCAACAAACAATGTACAGCTAACTGGACCATATGTTCACATTAGTTAAATTAATAGTTTGACATTTTGGTGAATACACGTTTGTTTTCTTGCTGAGAGTCAGATGAGAAGATTCATTCCAGTGTCACCTATTTATTAAGTGGAAAGTTTAGGTTAACAAAAGGAATAGAAACAGGGTAAACAGCCAGACTCTTTTTTTTTTTTAACTCCAAGGTAATAATATCCACTTATCAGCACCTCTAAAGCTCATTGATAAACATGTTGTATCTTGTTTATCTAACCTTAACAAAAAAACAGAGGGCAAAAATGATTTTATGGGTTTATGGTTTAATGGTTATTTGCTGCACTATTTCTTGTCAAGGTACAGTGACTTCCTCAGCAGATGAATTTTGCTACTATAGAACAGAGCCAGGGTGGTTCCCTTCCTGCTTCCAGCCTTTATGCTTAGCTAAACTAATGGAAATGGTTAGAAAAAGCTTAAATCCCCCAAAAGTCAACATTTCATTTTAACATGTTTTTGGAGCTTATATTGTGTTTCTAACAGACTAAATTTGTGATGTATTGTCATTTTGGAGTTTGGAGAAAATAAATTATTATTAACAATACTGTATTATTAACAATATTAACCATGTCCTTTTTTCCACCCCTTCATCTGTCCTTCAGTGTGGCTGCAGCTCGTAATGAATACCTGCAGAGGAGACACGAGGCAAACCAGTACAAGCTGAGAGCAGAGAAACAGTTGGTAGGAAGAAGCTCAGCAACTTCATAGTTCTGTCACTCACACATGCTGACTTTACTGACCTAATTTTCTGATTATTTCCTGGATTTTTGGGTTTTAATACTACTGATTTTGGCTGTAAACTAATTCAGGGTTCTTCCAGTTTAGATAATCTCACACTGGGGGAACAAATCACCCAACATATTTATCATTCTTCACAAATGTGTTTTAAAAATAAATTGAGCACATTGAATTAAAAAAACAAAAAAGACAAATTGTTCTTACCGATTGCAGGATTCTTAATGCAGGTTAGCACTGGAACATTACTTAAAAAGTTGGAAATAGAATATAATATAATAATTCCAAATTCCGCTGAAATTCTGACCTTAGCCCTCTGATCATCAGGGTCTGCGTCCGTGTACGGCTGAGCGCAACAGGAAGCCCGATGGTCAGGAGCAGGAAGTGGGACAACTTGAACACCAACATGCACCTCAAGACAGGAGACAGGGGGGACAGCAGGTTGGACACACAGGAGAAAAAGCAGTCATTATAGTGAAGGGACAGCACTGTACTTTAGCTTTCTTTCAGAAACCATGAATTATGTTTACTACCAAATTTAGTAAAGACTAAATGAAATGCATAGCAGGTCAGTTTTTTGTTGATGAAAATGTGTGCAGGCGTAAATAGGTGTTTCACAGAAGTCCAGGAAAAGAATGATAAATTTGCTTCTGAGCCACAGAGTCCTGGAGTTTTTAACCCGATGTTGGCTTTACAGAGGTGGAAAGTAGCTCAAGTAACTCAAGTCCCCTTCTTAAGTACAACTCTGAACATACTTGAGTTTTTATATTTAATGCATATTTATACTGTGTTTTGTGTGTGTGTGTGTGTGTGTGTGTGTGTAGGAGTACTTACGTCAGCTGGATGTCATCAGACAGCAGTATCACCATGATATGAGACAGATGAGGCTTAGAGCTGAAGTAGAGGTAAAAAAAACTTTATTACCCTTTCTGTTCGACACAGCGTTCAGGGTTTAAATGCAGCGTTTTATGTCTGATTTTAGAGGACAGTTTCTGCATCCCTGCAGCTCTCTTTACCACTTAATATTTTGTTACTTGGCAGGTGACCTGTACAATGATTCGTCTGGGTGGTCCTTTAAGACATTACAGTACTGTGCAGTGATGAGATCACAGGCATAATTTTTCATGATACATAATGATAGATTTGGACATTGTGTCTGAGGTGTCCTCAGTTTTATTCTCTGGCGCCCCACTGTGGAGGTTTTTCTATGTCTCTTGTATTTTCGTGCTACTTAATGTCTATGAAGCACCATAAACCTGTAATTTCCCAAGGGTTAAAGTGCCACCCTGAGAAGTTAAATTACACAGTGAATATTTCATCCCCGACCTCCCACTTAATCCAGTCTGAATGGGCACACTGAGAACAGCTCCTTCTGTCAACCCAGATAACAACAGTGACTCTTAGTCAGTCTGAAATTATGCCTGTATCGACATAATCAATGAGGCAGAGTAAGCAATATATTTTCATTCTGTCATGTCTCAGAGTCAACCACAACACAAGCAAAGAACCTTTGTGGTGGAGAAATCAAAAGACTCAGAACCTTCTGCAGACAATAAAGAGCCACAGAGAGCCCCACCTGCTCAGGTAAATACGACTGGAAATCACTTGAGTCAGATATTCATACTTCACTCAAAACAAATGTATCAGTCTCTAATAGCATGTCCTTCCTTCAGGACATGGAAGCAGCTCTGAGGCAGATCAGAGAGGAGAACAGAGACCAGAGGAGAGCACTGGAGAGAAAACACAAAGACAAGGTGAGATCAGACTAAATACAAAGAGTTAGACTTGTCTTTGAGTCTGGTATTCCAGCTTATAATCACTATTTCCCTAATTCCCTAATTTTTAAATAGCAGTACAAACCTGATACAAACATGTGAGTTGGATTGTTATTTGCTTTTTTCTGTAATTTTTCCAGAAAGGAATCATGTTTGAGATCCGCTTAGATGATGATGTGACAAAGGAGGATGCAGAGAAGGAGAAGGAGAAAGAGGAGGGAAGAGAAGAATCAGAGAAGAAGGTAAGTGTCTCTCTTTCTCAGCTCTTCTTCACTTTCTCTCTCTCATGTTTACTCCCTGGCCTCCTGAACAGGAAGTGGACCCTCTGAACCAGTGTTTGAGCTTCCAGGAGGGGGAGGAGTTGAAGCAAAGGGATTGGTTGGAGGTGAGGAGGGGGTGGAGCCAGAGGACTCCCCAGACTCTGCTGGACGCACTTGGCAACATGGACGTTAACTCTGTCTACAACACTGCTGTCGCTGTCGAAGCTGGACAAGGTGAGTTACATGTAAAAACAGCGGAGTTAAGAGACACAAAAATGAATCTAAATTCTATCTTTAGTACATTTTATTAACTCTATTATTGGCTCATGACAAGCGCAGTTAATCATTTGATTTCCTCTTTTTATATTTCACTAGAGTTTCACAAATTTAATGTTTATTTTTTTCAGTGACTTTATTTCTGCCTATTTCTTTCTTCTGCTGTTCCCAGCCTTCCTTCCTCTTGCTGATTAGCTTACCATAGCATACAGATATATAAATAGGTCCAAAGTCACAACAAAAAACATACAAGATCACCTTTAAATCTTGTTTTTGCTTGTTTGTTGTGTTCAAGACTATTTTCTTCTTATTATATTTTATTTCTATAAATGTAAATAAATAAATAAATATTTTTCCTGTATTTTGACCTATAATAATATAATATAAATAATAATAATAATGGACCAGTAATCTGTTCAGGGTTACTTCTCTGCCTTCCATGCAATACACGCTGGGAAATAAATGATAGAATATATACTTCATAGATTAATTAGTTGAACATTGAACGCCCTAAATATACAGTATTTTTCCTGTCCCCCTCCGCCCTTAGGTGAGGAGGCGGCAGGTCGCAGGCAATGGGTCGATGACGCTCCCAACACCCTGCTGGACGCTCTTGCTCAAGCTGAACTCACATCATCAACTCTGGACTCAGTGATTGCAGGTCAGACTTCACTCAATCACACCAACATCTGACTGACCAGTGAACATAGCACTGTTATTATTTATCTTTCAACATGGACAGAAAACCTGAGAACCAACACTTCCTCTGAAAAGTCTTACACTGAACTGTTTTTACTCTCAGATTCAGAGGCAGAGAAAGACAAAGCAGAAGAGGAGAGAGAGGAAGAAAAAGAGGAGAAAAGGGAGGAGGAAGAGGACGACTCTGATGTGGAGATGGATGAAGATCGCCTAGAGCCGAGGTCAGATGATGACGACACGTAAGTAAACACTCACTGCTCTCTGTAACTTTAATTTCTTATGAATTTAACTGTCATTCTCCTTTAAACCCACTGAATGCTCTCATAAATGTTTTTTTGTTTTGTTTCTGTGGAAAAACTGCTCTGACAACTCTGCATGGGATAATTTTGATTTCTTCCTCATCAGGAACTTTGAGGAGTCGGAGGATGAGCTGAGGGAAGCCGTGGCAGACTCCATGAAGAACCTGTTTGTGATGGAGGACGGGAGCTCTGACGAGGCAGAGCACGCAGAGGAGGAGGAGGCAGGGGACAATGGGATGGAGGAGAATGAGGATGAAGGTGCAGTGAGGGCTACGGACTCTAAAGAAATTCAGCCGAAGGTTGAGGATTCACATTCAGACGTTGTTTCCTCTGAGCAAGAAGAACATGAGGGTCAGAACAAGAACTCAGACAATAACACAACTTTAAATAAGCAGCAGCAGACGTCCTGAGTGCTCACAAACATTAGTTTCTTTATTCTGAATGACAATAAAACAGCAGTTACTGGAGTCTGTCTAACTTAAATTCAATCAAATCTAGACTCAAAAGTCTGGAACAACAAATAAATCATTCTTAACAGGATACTGACAAAGTTGCCTTGTTAAATTTGGGAGCCAGTAGAAACTTTGTCTTGTCTACAGTCTTCATCGGTCTGTGAATTAAAGGGCTTAAGGGAGAAGTTCAAACCCTGGCTTCACATTTCCACAAACCTGACCAATAACTATTTTAAGTGGGTGAGAATGTTTAATTTAGCTTTCAGAAAGAGGGTTTCAGGGCCTGAGGGATGAGGATGAGCACATTGTTGCTTACTTGATAAACAAAATTATGTCTGAACGTCCAGTCATAAGTCTGGTTTTATTCTATATCTTTTTTTTATTGTCAACAAATCCCATGAAAAGACCAAAACATTTTTTTGTTCTTTTCTACCTGTGGCTCTTAGCTTCAAGCACAATGGGTTCTATGAAGATGATCAGTCTTTAAAAACAGTAGTACAATAGTGCATTTGTATAGGGACTATTTTCAGCAGTGGATTAATCCACTTTGTGTGACTTGTGAGCAAACCAAACGTGTTTTTTCTTGGTAATGAAGGAACATACACCCAGTGCAACAGTGTGGCTCATTGATGTGATTTTATTAGGTTTTGGACAACAATGGAGCTCTATGCAACAGAGGAAGAAGATATATCGAGCTTTCATATACAAACACTTGTAAGTAGATACATTCACTGTTGGTTTTGGTCTTTTCATTGGATTTATTGATAAGAAAAATATAGAATATCAAAATCAGCTTCAGTCTGATTCCTAGTTGTAATTCTTCACTTTTGTACAGCAGACAATTAAATGGAAGCTGTTGACTAATAAGCAGCATTAGTTTGTACCTTTCTTGTGCTATAACACTTGTTTAACAAGTTAATAAGGATTTGTGTTAATTAATAAGTGTTTGATGATTCCATTTATTGCAGTATTGTTATTGTATAGAGTGGGGTTTCTCAAAGCAATGGATACACCTAAATACTAAAAATGCCTCTTTCAAAATAAAGATACTTTATTATTTAACACATCATCATATTTCCATGCCTCATTACAAACAGGAATGCAGGAAGTGAAACAACATTTAAAATAAAGAATGATTTGGCCGTTATTAAGTGCTTCTTCGATGTGCACAGAGACACTAAACAAAAAGTCTTCATTTTCCATAACTTGGTCAGGAGAAATCACCATAAATAAACTACAATCAAAATCACATCAGTGTTTATATGTATATATTCACACACATATATGTATATATGAATATGATATATATGAATCAATATAACTCACTTCCACAGTAGCAAACATTTGTGGCCGTCAGTGGTGTCGAGTAAAAATCTTTTTAGAAAGTAACTACTCTTAATTTAATTTAAAGCCTCAAATGAATATTTGGGGAGTCATGCTTCAAAGTCAGAATATTTCTATCAGTTTCATTCTTGTGCCTCTAGTCGTGAAATAAGTCCAGTGTGTCTTTAGCCTAGCTTAGCAAAAAGACTGGAAGCAGAGGGAAAGCGCAACCAAATGATGGTCACTAGCTTGCTAGCTAATAAGATAAAACATGTAAATAAGATGATTTTAGAACAGATGGAAGACCAACTGTTTCTCTCTTTATGCAGAGTAGGAGTTTTTCTCTGCTTTCAACCTTTGTGCTAAGCTAGGCTCAACACTTCCTGGACCAAATATCACAGTGATATGATATTTATGATGATATTCCTATTTAACACTAAAAAAACAACAAAATCTCAAGGTATTTCCACAAGGAAAAATTAGATATTCTGAAGCTTGAGGTTTTAAGCTGTTAGCCAACGTCACATCAACATTAACAACAAAAGTTTACTGGTGAACACAATGTGATTTTTAAGTTTGTGTTCATTTGCTTCTTCAAGCTGCGTCACTGGAACTTACATAGATGAACTGCAGCCCTGTCAATCTGAACAACATCTTGCTGCTCCATGTTTCTGTTTGTGTGGTGAACAGTCATTGTGAGTTTTACACATGCAAAGTCGCTGGAAATAATCGTTTGTTTATTTTTTTGCTTCACCGCAGCAAATAAGGTCAGTTTTATCTGTGTGTCCACCAGGAACTTCTCTTAACAATGTCCGCTTCTTTCTGTATTAAGTTTAATTATGAACAAGGTACTGTGCCACATTTAACTGATAGTGTCAGAAGCTTAGCTTGTTTTAAACGCAGATATGACTTTCACTGCTTCACCCCAAATATCTGTGTAACAGAATACATTTTAATAAAAGTCCTGGTCCCTGGTGGACACCGGGCCTCGTCTGTTCCTCCTCATCGCTCCAGATTACCCATCAGAGACTCCATGGTAGCAAGGAAACAAGTCTCAAACTCCTGGTCGGAGAATCTTTCCACAGAGTGCCGGGCATTACGTCTGATCTCCAGTCGGGCCGATGGCGACAGTGCCAGGATGCTTTCCATTGCGGTGGCGTAGCTGTCCTCGCTGTCAGCCAAGAAACCAGTCTGTCCACCTTCATGAGGCACCACGATGTCCAGCTTTGGACCTCCAGACTTGTGAGCAAGGACAATGGTGCCTGCAGCCATACACTCCACCACACCTGGACACAGAGAGAGACAGAGTGGAGTACAAACCAAACCAGCTGAGTTAATACAAAATTTTCGATGTAAGAACTACTACGCTGCACAGAGTCATATTTCATATCATCAGAGATAATGTGTTTGTCTTTTACAAAAATATCTACTGGACTTAATTATGTTGCACTGATTTCCAAACATGATAAGATGAAAGCAACTGTTAAAGATGAACACCCAGGATTTGTCCTGAATTATAATCTTTTTGGCCGACTTTTAACATGTAACATTTGTTTGTGATATATTCATTTATTGAGCTTTTTTAAACTCTCTCAAAATCTGTCTAGTACGGAAAACAAAAGCTGCCGAAATAAAAAATAAAAATAAATGACTAGAAAAACAAATTAATATGTCATTGAATGTACCGAAAATCATAAAAAATGAATCTAGTGTTGAAAAAGCGATAACCGATAAAATGTGACAAAATTGATTGCTCTAATTAGCCTATTTATTAATTTACCTTTTGTTTAATTTTTGTAATAATTTCCCTATATATTTACCTCCCTACTTAATTTGCCCTTGAATTGAATTATTTATTGGAATTCTTTTATTTTTCAATGTATTTATTCATTTTAAATTGTATTGTATGTATTTATTTCCTGATCTTTTTTTCCTGTCCCACTACATATATTTGTAGTAATTAATTTATGATAATGGGAGCGTCTGTCCTCCATAATCTGGAGAAACCCTTTAACGCAAATAAATGAGTACCTGTTTAGGTTTTAAGAATACAATATAAGTTAAATTATGTGTGTGTTTTGTATGTGCCCTGTCGTCCTCACCTATTCCAAAGTGTTCGTTCCACATGGTGTGCAGACCGATGGTGGCGTCCACCAGCTCTCTCTTCAGCTCCTCGAAGGGCACGTTAAGTTTGAAGTCGACTCGGTCAGTCACTCCCAGCTCCTGGCAGAGCCCCCGCAGCATCAGCACCCGCTCCTCGTCCTCCTGGTTTCTGCATCCACCAATCAGCACCAGCCGTAGAGACTCCCGCCCCCCAGGCCCCTCCTGTTTCCTGTCCAGCAGCTTGTGAAACGCCCGAATCTGCAGCCGGTGGTCCTTCTCTGGCCGGAACTGACCCACCGACACGATGGAGTGGCACTTCCTGTCCCCTCCTCCCTCTTCTTCCTCTCCGCTCCCCAGCTCCCTCCCGAGCTCCTCCCAGCCCTCCTCCACCTCCTCTTCATCCTCCTCCTCTAGCGGGACGTCCAGAAAAGCCCTGACGTCACAGGGCGGGTAGACGACACTGGTGCGGTTCGGGGAGCGCCACAGAGCCAGGATGTGTCCCAGCGTCCAGGTGGAGTTCACCATGATGACGTCGCTGCAGGAGCCGGCCAGACCGTACAGCAGGGCGAAGCAGCAGTAGTACACCACCTTCACTGCACTTAGCATGGGGTTTCTGGATATGAAGTCAGCGTTGTTGAATCTACAATCAGAACAGGAGGAAGACAGAAGGTTGGTGTGGTTTTCTTAGTAAGTCCACACTGAACCAGTTAAATTAAAAAAAAAAAATTCTCTAAGTTTCAGTCCTCAAATCTAGTGTGCACAAGGTGTTTGAAGCTGCCTATTTCCTACCTAATCAGTTTTCTGAAAACATAAACAGAAAAATATGTAAAAAAGAATGAAGTGAAGTGAATTCTACTGCATTTAATACAGTACTGGTGACCACAGAGAGCAAGAGTAGAGTGAAAGGCAGGTTTAACAGACTACATCTGTTGAAGTTAAGAACTTTTTGTGATCTTGAACTTTCTCTGATCACACATTTTAAATGTTGATATAGGTGATCGACAGCTGTTCTCATTAGTCTGTATTAATGTTGCTTTTGTCAGATAAAATATTTTATCAGCCTTTGATGCAGTTTTGTTGTTGAAAAGATTTAATTTTAGGCAGGAGCCTCTACAAAAATATCCTGGAAATGTTAGTGGGAGCATTAATCATTTTCTTAACAATGCAGCCTTAATATGAATTAACAGCTTTGTGTGAACGTAGTCTCAGATAAAGACAGATTGGATTGTCTTTTGCAATACATAGGGGCTCTAGTGAATTTCTGGTTTGCTTAACATAAACAAAAGAAGAAGAACTGGACAGTTAACAGTGATTGGAGCTATTGCTGAACAGAGAGAACCTCCTGCAGAGGCTGAAACTTACTTGAAAATTCTGCTCAGTGTTTTGTTTAACTGATATGTGTGTGCAGGTGTGTACATGTGTGTGCAATGTTACCTGGGGTTCCTCTCTCTGACCGCTGACAGCATGTCGGTGCTGACGGTGGGATAGTGAACATAGCTTGCCACCTTACACGCTCCCAGGTAGCGGAAGATGGGCAGGGTGAAGGCGTAACCCATGGAGTCCACGTACAGGTCGGGAACAAAAGCAGTCAGCGCCTCCCAACCTGCAACACACACCCAGTATAATTGTAAATTAACTCACACTCCCCACCCAAAGAAAAATCTGTTATGTGTTCTGGTTCGGCCTTACCGAGGAACATGGAGCCACAGCTCTGTCCCAGCAGAGTGAAGTGTGGGTAAGAGCTGGCCTCCACCAGTGAGCGGTGACGCAGGAAGATGAAGGTGACTGGTCGAGGCAGTGTAATGTTGAAACGCTGTCGGGCTCCCTCCAGAATCTGCTCACCGGTCACTCCCTGGTCACCCGTGTAAACTACAAAGGAGATGCCAGGGTATCTGGGGATAGCCGGGAAAACATAAAATCAATCTCTGGTTTATCATAATTTGTTGCAGCCCCATGAACACACCCAGACTAAAAGTACACTAAAAAGTGAAAGTAAAAGTAGTAATATATGTAGAAATACTCTGTTAGAGTAATTTATGCATTCAAAATGTGGTTTTCGTATTGTTAAACCTTAGTATATTATATACTTTATTAAATCTGTTTACTAACTAAAGCTGTCACACAAATGTAGTGGAATAAAAAGTATCTCCCTTGAATTGTATTGTTGTAGACATATAAAGTAGCAGAAAAAGGAAATACTCAAGTAAAGTACAAGTACCTCATAATTGTACAGTACTTCAGTAAATGTATTTACTTTCTATCACTGCAACATGGATGTTTTCATCCCACCATACAGTGCAAATAGGTGTTGCAGTTTAACAGGTGTACCGGTGCATGAGGGCCCTCAGGGAGCACCAGAGGACCCGTTCCCCGCCTCCTCCAGCGTTGCAGTACGGGTGGAAGAAGGCCACCGCGGGGCCGCCGTCCTGAGTCCGGCGGGCCTTGCGGCGGCCCTGCAACCACATGCGGACCCCCAACAGGAGCAGCAGCAGCACGAGGGTCAGGACCAGGCTGAGGTAGGCGCATGGCACAACCAGGGACCACAACAACCTGAAAAATGGAGACAGAGAGAACTGAAAAACCGTCCGAGGGGAAACGTGACATCACCGTCCGCCGTAAAAGACCGAACTTTACCGAAAGATTCAATCTAGTTTTACTCTGAGATTATCCACTCAGCGGCTACTTCGGCTAAAATTAGATGATCACTTGTGTTTAACTTTATTTCTGTGCGATTATTCGTTTGTATAACATTTCATAAGCCTGGTGAAAGAGGCGACAAGGATGTGAGAAGTAGTTTACCTCATTAAATCGCAGAAACAGAGAGAGAAGTGGTGATGATGTTCGTGTCCTGCCATTTTGACAACACAACACTTGATGTGACGCCACCGGAAGCTGCTGTCAGCTGACCAAGCTGGCTCTCTCTGATTGGCTCAGCGTTTGTTTACAAACACGTCATCGAAACATGACTTTTAATTATTTATTTATTACAACCTTATTACAACACGTTAAAATAAAAAGTATGCACAAAATATTAATAGTTGAATAACAATTTTCTAAACTACTTTAAGCTTTTGGCATTTTTACAACCATTAATATGAAAACAATTATAAAGATAAGATGATAAAGAACTTTATCCGGACCCGTTCTACATAAAATTTTATTCTGCAAATTCAATTATATATTTTTTTCACTTTACTTAAAGCAAACAATGACCACTTTATACGTACTTTATAACCAGCTTGTGATGTATTATATCTGCCTATACCCCTACCTCGCAATGAGCACTAGGAAAAATAGTGATAATAATGTAGGATATAAAAATCTTAATGTATTACAATTATGAGAATTGTAATACACTATGATCCTTGCAAGAAATGTCGATGAGTGACTAGTAAATGTGAAGTTTGACAACACTTGACCTCATAAGTCATTATAAAATGTGCTTGATTATTGTTATAAAGCAATCTGAATATGTGTGCTTATAGCTTTAACTTTACTGTTAAAAACCGAATATAACAGTATACGTACGTTTTTAATGCCTTACAAGGGTTTCGTAGAAAGTGTTACCAATATTTTGTTGACTGATGTGGAAATATGTTTGGGTGATTGTATGTACATTTGATTCCTCATCTGTAAAATTAGGACTTCAAAGAAAACTTCCATTGCCCAAAAATGTTTTTTGCTTTATGCGCCCAAACTGTTCAATTGGTTCCTTGACTTTATTTTCTTGTTGAGAAGCAGACAGACCTGTACATGTCACCACTAGATGGCGCACTAAACAACAGACCTGTAAGAGTCTTCTGATTTTTCTTTTTCTCTCCTTGTGTCCATGTTGTGAATCCTGTTCTCTCCATACTTGCATTTCTTCCTTACTCCTTTTGTCTTCTTGCTACATCTACTCTTACCATCATCTGTTTCTATTCTTCTCTTCCTTTCTTTCCTCTTTTTCACCCTTATCTGCTTCCCTTTTCCTTTCCTTTGGTTAGTCTTTCCTCTACCCCTTTCTTTTCCTCTCTCCTTCCTGAAAGTTTCCTTTCCTTTCCTTCTTGCCTTACTTTCATCCATGCCCTCCTCTTAACTTTTCCTTTTTCCTCTTATACTTCCTCCTGCTTCTTCCTCTCTCTTTCCTCCCTACCGTTTTCTTTCCTTTTTCCTTCCCTTTCTTTTCTTCCTTGGCTTCTTTTTGCTCTACTCCTCCTCACTCCTTTTCTCCTTCATTTTCTCTTTTTTTCACTTCTTTTCAGTTTCACATCTTTTCCACAGATTATTTTATCGTCCGTTCACTTTTCCTTTCATCCTTTCTTCTTCCCTGCTTGTCTACTCCTACTCCTTCTCCTCTCTACTACCTCTACATATCCCCCTCTTCTGTTCAATTCCTCACACCTCTCCATTCCTCTCTTTCCTCCTTTCCCACTCTCTCTTTCAATTTACTCCTTTATGCATTGTCTTGTTCTTCTTCACCCCTAACTCTTCTTCATTCTCTTCCCTCTCTTGCCTCTCAAATTTTTTCCTCCTTAATTTCCTCATACCATTCATATGTCCTCTTTCCCTCACTTTCCAAGTCCAGTCCACTCTTCTACTCACCCTTTCCTCCTTGGCATGTCAGAGAGAGAGAGAGAGAGAGAGAGAGAGAGAGAGAGAGAGAGAGAGAGAGAGAGAGAGAGACCAGGAGAGAGAGAGACCAGGAGAGACGGAGCAGACTGAAGCTGAGCAGTGAGTGGGTTGAGCAGCAGGAGTACTTCTGTCCTCGCAGCTGAGGACGATCCAGTCTCAAGTGTCACTGAGAGAATAGAGTCTGCAGGAAAAGCTGGTTGTCCCAAAAGAAAGAAGAAAAAGGAACAGGATCTGCCCTCTGAGAATGGAGTCTCATTTATGAGGATATTTTTCTGACTCCAGGATGATCTATCACCTTCCAAACCAACACAAAGTCTGAAGCTGCTCCGGTTTGGTTGAATAAATCATTCCCCTGAAAGAGGAATAAAGAAGAAGAAGAGGGGGAGGAATAAGTCAGTCTATCAACAAAAGACAAGAACAACCAAAAGTCTAAATCAGCTGCCTTTCTGCACTATTGGATATATTGTCCTCTCTGGACACAAGAAGAAAAGTGGAATAAAAAAGAACTAGTGACGCCAGAAAATAAGGAAAAAGGTTTTCATTGTATGAACAACCGAAAGAGGATGCTGGTGTCTGTTGCATCCACTCAGATGCAAAGGAAAGAGTTCAGAGAAGAAGATACACGAAGATATGAAGATGAGAATTAAGATTGAGTAACAGAAGAAAAGCTCAAACAGAAGTGTATTTTTTTTTCCAAATCCAGAAATAAGGAGCAATAAAGCAACAACAACAAAAAAAGTGCAGGAAGCTTTTTGGTAATTCTATTGATGATCAAAGATGTTGTAGACCAACATTTGTTTGAACTGCACTCTCTTAAGTCTGGATAAATACTGGAAAAAAGGAAATAACTTAAAAGGATTAAGGAATATCTGGTTGTCAGCTAAAAAAAAAAAAAACAACAAGAAAAAATACTCAAATAAATAATTCTGAAAGAGAGGGAAGAAAACAACTAAAAAAAAGGAGCAGGAAAACTTCAAGGACCCACCAAAAAGTAAAAACCAAGCAACAAAAACGCAGAAGTGAAGAGTCAAAAGTAAAGGAATTAAATAATATAGAGAAATAAAGGGAAAATAGTAAAGAGGAAAAATAACTATCTTGGGAAAAAAGAGGATAAAAGCAAACACAGCTAAGAAGAGGAAAAAATAAGGGGGAAAGCAAAAAGGGGGAGAAAAGGATGAACCAAGAGAAAAAGGAAGAGTAAAGAGCGAAACAAGGACACGTCTATAATAGAGAGGGCCGAAGAGCAAAAGCAGGAACATAAACGGGAGAACTTAAGAAAAACCAATCCAGTCTAAAAGGGAAAATCTGGAATAAAGCTCCAGAAAGAGGCAGGTGTGACGATGAGGCTCCTGGTGCTTCTCGCAGCACCTCTCTCCATCCTTGTCCTCCACACTGCAGCAGTGGCCCCTGCAGGCAGCGTGGCCCCAGGCCGGCTGGAGCGCTGGGTCCGCTCAGGCCTCCAGTCATTGCAGTGGGACCAACTGGACCGGTGCCTCCGCATGTCCTCCCTCTCTGAGGCCGAGTGCAGGAGGCTCGCCCACCTGCCACTCTCCGCTGTGGCTGTTTACGTTTCAGAGCCACGCACAGCTGCAGGTAGGAGGGCAAAGGTCACTGGGTTTATTTGTTTTTTAATCACAAATGAGGGATTAGTGTAGTTTGTAGCAGTTGATGAGTCAAGTAATTGGTAGAATGTGAAGATGACCACTGAAAAAATACAGTGTCAAAATATTTTATGGTGTTTAATGTCCATGTTGGAGAGGGTGATCAACTTTGTCACAATAAAGGAATAAAACAGAGGAAACACCCACTTATTGCTTAAAGATATCAGTTAAAACAAACCAGTAAGAGACTGGTTTTGTGAATATTTTACTTAATGGATGCAAAAGTCTGTCCACTGCCTCAAGAGGAACAAACCAAAAAGTTTTAATTTGTTGTTTGTAATTTGTATAATTCCAATTTTATTGCTGATTTCTGTGAAATCCAGACAATTCTGGACTGATTTATTTTTATGTTTAAATTGTGAAGAATCACGGCAATCAGAAGAGTCACAGCAGAAAATACTAATATTAAGCACATCTGAATTCCATTTAGCTGCTTCAGTTTCAGGGTCCTGGTTTTGTGCAATCCGGTTCACTGTCACATTCTTATGGCTTAGTGGGACAGTGGGACAGCAACTTTGGTGAATTAAGGAGTAATCTACAGATACAAATAGACACAATTTAGAAAAAAAAGGAAATCGCCTAAATGTGTATTCAGGATGATTTCTTTTTACAGTTGTCTGAAAAAAGACATGTTATGGAAGGAAAATAGCCCTAATCCTCAACATTTTCCAATACATGAACCACTTGTACGAACATATTTTTTTAAGTGACTTGATGTGTTAGGAGAACTTGCGGGACTCACCAATTTTCTCATATTTTGAATTTTCTCTGAGGATCGAACACAACTTACAAGTAGTCCAAAACTGTTGTAGGAGTCACGGCAGTTTTTAACTAATGGATTGTATATTTCATTACTTTAAAGTGTTGCTGAGTTTGAAAATCCTAGATAGATTATAAATGATCAAGTATGAGAAAGTTAGAATAAGAACATGAACATGTTGTTGTGTAAGTCTTGATGTTTCTACCTGTAGTGCCTCACCAACAAAAACAATATCACTTAACACAACTTAGCAGAAAATTTAAAATCTCTGCAAATGTTTTTTTTTTTTATGTTCAAAGTGATTTTGTTTTACCTAAAACAATTTCTCTCATATATGATATTATATTGCCACTGTGTTACTTAATGTACTTAAAGTCAAAATAAAGTAATTGTTTGAAATGGTATAATATCAGATGGTATCAGTATATTATCAATACAATATGAAGTTTACATTGGTTACCATAATACATTTAAAAACTTGCACAGAGCCTAACATTGTTGTTTTTAACCTAATCTAGTTTGTCCTTTAAATAGACCATTATCCCTGAATAGTTCATTTTCAGATTAACAGTCTATTCTTCAAAACCCTCCAGGTAACTCAGACAAAGTTCTGGCCATCCTGCCGGACTCCTCTGGTGGCTCCATGAGCTCCAAACCGCGGGGAGGTTTCAGCCAGGTGCTGAATGGAGGGGATGGTCCCCACAGACACCAGCAGTCCTTCCCCGGCTCCACGGCCCACGATGCCGTACTGGTGCTGGACCCGAGCCCCGGGGAGAACTTCGGACACCCGGTTGTCCTCTTCTATGTGGATGTGAATGTGACAAAGAAGCGATGCTCCCACCTGGATGGCATTTACCTGGGTGAGTCTGCAAATATTGTAAGGCTATTGTTAACTAAATACATGCAGGTGTATTTTACTGGTAAATGGAAAGGTTTGGCTGTTTTGGGCAGTTTTCTTAACATAACAGTTTGGGTTCAGATGTTAAATATCATAAGTTCTTGTATTTAATACCGTTCTGTCAATATGGGAGCTTTTTTAACCTTTTTTGTAGCAAAAGCATTAGTTATTATAGTAGTAGTAGTAAGCTAGCAGTAGTAAGCAGTCCCCAAACAAAATGATGACTATGTAATATTTTTACATATATTATATTATATAATTATATTTTTTAAAACTCATTTGTGCTAATCCTGCCAGAGCTTTCAGACATAAAATACACACTTAGCTTACCTCATCATCCAATGCATTCCCCATGAACCCAAGAGTAAGACAGGCTTTGCCTTTTTTATGTCTTGACCATCTGTCAACTGAGCATGTTGTTTTGTTTGTCTCAGAAGTCATAATCTATCACCTGAAACCCGACCCAACCCACAAACCGCCAACTTTATACATCAAAGTAGCACAAGGACACAAGGGCTGAGGTGTGTGTGTGTGTGTGTGTGTGTGTGTGTGTGTGTGTGTGTGAGAGAGAGAGAGAGAGAGAGAGAGAGAGAGAGAGAGACTTCTATTGTCTATTGTCAAAGCTTCATTTGTTTACTAGTCGGCCTTGAAAAACGCTACTTCCATCAAAACATTAGTTCCACATCACATTTCCCCCTGGTCACCTGGCATACTACAAGAACTACTGTCCCAATCAATACTTCAATGAAGAAGAACATTGTATCTTCACATTCACCAAAGTTTCTAACTAACCTGCCATTAAAAAACTTTACCTTTAATATCATGCAAAGAGATATAGATATATAATTAATATTTGACACACTAAGCAGTCTGTATAGAAATAATGGCTGCACTTGATTACATTGATGTTCTGCACTATCACAACTTTAGCAGGTGAGCCAAGTTTCACACAATGTTTAAGTTTATGCCTTCCTTCCCATAAAGCTCAATATTTAAAGTTTCCACACAACTTCCCTTCTCTTCTCTCACTAAAGTCTTGTAACTACAATATTTGATTAAATAACTACCTTCATTTCCCATGTATGTAAGTACTAATCTTGACAAAAGTGGTTTCAGGAACAGGAACTTACAGCTACCCTCAAACTAAATTTTACAGCCTTATTATCTGGTATTTTGTGCCTCTTGTGATTGTTTCTATTAACTCTATTCGTCCTTGGATTGTTGTTTGTCTGGCTTTATGTGTGATGATTTGGTTATCTGACTAAATATTTCCTCTTCCAAGGTTTCTCTTTAAAAAGACATCTCAATCTCAAAGAGAGTTAAAATTAAAATTATTAGCAGCAGCAGCATTCATATTAACATCAGTCGCAGTAATAAGTACTAATAGGCCTGATAGTAGCACAAGTTGTTAACAGAACAGTAGCAATAATACAGCAGGAATGGTGGAAACAGAAGTGATTAACAGTTGCAGTAGTATAAGTCTACCTGTAAGGCCCAAATGGCTGTTTGTGTCTTTCTGCGTGACTATGAATTTCAATTTGAATCTGTGCACCAAATGTGTGTGTGTTTATTTTAGTGTGTGTGCGTGTAAAGTTCAGCCTTTAACTGAAGCAGAAGAGAAAGGAAAAGTTGGATGTGCGTGGTCTCACCCTCTGAAAGCTCCATTTATAGCTCATTGTGTGATGCGGGACACTTTCCTGCTCAGAGGGGGTCCGACTCAACTACATCTTTAGCTCCTTTTGCCCTCAGCAACATCGGATATCTGTGTGTTTGTGTTTGTGTTCTTGCACTTCTATCATTGTGTTTGTGAAAACCAACTTTGGGTTTTGAGTGATGACATTTACAAGGTGATCTGTTGGTTAATCATCACTTCTTTATGCACTATTTTAGGACTTGCTTTCAGGATTGAGTTTATTTTCATTTTTAAATTCCAGTTTAGCTACAAAATGGACAAAGGAAGCTTTGAATAGGGCCCAATTGTAATAAAATGTACCTTCAAGTTTAGAGCAAAAACTCTGGTAAGGCTTAACTAAAGTCATATTTACCTACATGGGTAAATGCATAAATATCTTATACATTTTTATCTCCGAGTCAATATCACTATAAAGTGCCTTTGGTGTCCTCATCAGAATGCCCAGTCATCATGAAAATGGAGCAAAATAATGAAACTCTGAGGTCTTATTATAAATGGCCAAACATTTACACACACATATCAGCACAGTGAAAAGTCTCCTAAAATGTGTTTCCTTCATTTTATACTCTTTTTTTCATTGGATGTACGTGATTTTGGCATGTCCCACACAGTAATCCGCCTACTACCGTGTGTGTAATTTGTGGTTAAATGATACTAATTCAGAAAAACAATTACATGGTTATATTGTCCGCAACATTTGATAAAATGAGTAATTTTGATCATATATATTTTATTCATCATTTCAAACATGTTTAATGTGTCCCTGAAGTTGCAGTCCTCCCTGTCATTATGGGGTAACTGGCCCTTTAAGAAACCCTCTGACGCTCTCAGTGACACTTTTCCCGCCAATTTGTTTTTCTAATGGAGAATGAAATAGTAGCTAGTTGCAAAATAAGTATTTACGCTTATATTTAGTAATTTTCATCACAATATGTGTGTATAGCGGAATGTTGTCAAGCTTAACATGTCCACCCTGTCATAGTGAAATATCAGGTAATATAAAAACCTTTCTGAAATCTGAAATATATTTTCTAAACAGTAACAGTCAACTTGCTAACTGAGTCACGTCACTAGCTGAAGGTCCATCCATGTTAAATTAAATGCTAAAATTAGCCCAATATGTCCAATGTGCCCAATAAAAAAGTGTGGGAGCTTGACCAACATGCATTTCTAACAGCGTAACCTCTACTTAACCCTTAATAGGGCACTCATTGAAATACTTGAAAATTTCAACCCTAGAGAATATTGGAGGATATTACATACAGCCAGAATGTGGACTGTGGAATGTGTAAAAAAAACAAAAAACATACGGACCCAGGGGAGGGGGGTAATATTTTGAGAAAAAAAGTTTACGAGATTAAAGTGGCAAATCTATGAGAAAAAAAAGTGCAGTTTTATGAGATTTAAAGTGGTGAATCAGCAAGAAAAAAGTGGATTTTCTTCCACTTTTTTCTTGTAAATCTGCGACTTCTTTCACGCAGATTTGCCACTTTAAATCTCTTAAATCTGCGACTTTTTTCTTGTAGATTTGCCACTTTAATGTAGTAAATTTGCAACTTTTTTCCTCAAAATATTACTATTATTTTTATTCATACTTGGCCCTAATATGCCTTCATAGTCAAGTTCTCCTCGTACAAGTTACTGAAGAATAACTCTGTTTGTCTGACTGTTTCTTGCAGATTTTTTTTCTAAATTTTTCATTTTTACATTGGAGATCCAGGTCAATAAAGTTAATATTATTATGTTATTATCATACTGACTGGTCAGATGTCATGGAGTCAATATCACCTTATGTTGATATTGACTCCTCCAATGTTTTCACATCCACACAGCAGAAGTATGACTATTTTTTCTTGTGTACTGTAATCCTTGGTTAGTTTGTAATATTTTCAACTCTAAATTAAATCACACTTTTGTACTTTTGAAGTCATCTCATAAAGCAGTAAAATGTGTCGATATTAGCCGTTTTGTTGAAAAACTGTCCATCATAAACGATAAAATACTGCCAGTGATGATGGATAAATTCAGGAGGAGACGGGCAGTTGTTTCGTGACACTGAAGGCAAAGAAAGAGTATTTTGGTCAAACTTATAAAAGGGGTTGACAATCAAACATCAGCGTTTCTAAAAAGATCCACTTCTGTTGGTGGCAAACAACGGCTCTACTTTGGATAAAAGGCCAAAAGCGAGAGTAAAAGAAACCTTTTCAAAGTGCTTTATTCATGTAGAAATAGTCCGAGGGGACATGTTCTCTGTGCTGGTCCTCACAGGTCCTGTAAAAGAGATGTGTTTGAAAGTGCAAGTTGTTGACCCCCTGCTGTGAGAGAGGTTAGGGCCAGATGTTGAGGTGAATTTGGCCCCGTGTTACACGAACACACACCTGTCAATTATTAATACACGCACACACACACACAGCACTGTGCCCCCTGCTGGGTCCTGTAGATGGTTTTGAACCAAAGTTCTTTTAGAGTGAAACTTTTTTAGACCTCATTTAACCCGGTGAGCACAGAGGGGGAAAAAAGATAAAATAGAGGGAGGGAGGAAAAACACAGAGGTTTGGCACTTAGAGGAGAAGAAGAGAAGAGAAGAAGAGAAGAAAGAGAAAACGGTAGAAGTATAGAAGACATAAACATGAAGCTTTTGAGCTGCTTGGTGCTGATCCCCCCAAGGACTTTACTCTTTATGTTTTTGTACACATTTTCTCACTCATCTCAAAAACACATCTAGTTCATGAGACAGGTGCGTACAAGAGTAGATTCAAAGTTGCAAACAAACTCCTGCACACTGTCTAAATTGCAAAAAATATATTTATGTTCAACATTTTTGTGCCAGACCTTCAGACAAAATGCGATATCAGACAGACGTGATTTTGTCTGTTGAAGGTTCAGCTCTGACATGTTGCAAAATAATATATTTTCTTGAAGTTGGACAGGTTAGGTTAGCAGTGGTTTGTGGCAATCTTTCACTTTTACAAATCCATCTTTACATACATTTTCAGAAGAAGAAGGGGAGGCCATGCTGATAGTGCTGATGTTTTTTCCCACTGTAAGACATCTAAACTTTGTCATCAAGACGTCTTTTACTCTTCGTGTCCTTAGGTGAGGAGTGTCTGACTCTGGCCTTGAAGGGCCGTTGTCAGAACCAGCTGAAGCGTCGGCAGGCCGGACCAGAAAGGCTTATGGGTAATGGACATCGGCTGACAAGTGGGTCGCTGCGCGGTAGTAGCATTACCACTGGCGGTGGCAACCGGGCTGTTGGAGGGCTCTGTGAAGTTCACTTCCTTCCACTGGTAGTCGGAGTCGGAGACAGCAACCGAACGCAGAGACTCAGATGTGTTGGTAAGTTTTAAATCACTCCATTCATCAGCAGGTCTTAACAAAACCCAACTCCCTTTTACTTAGAAATATGAAGGAAGTGTACTTTCTTTTTTTGTTTTGTCAGTGGACCGCTGTTCAGCCTTGCAGACGATTTTTGCATTTGGTAGAAGTATATCTAGGATATAGTTGCATAAAATGGACCAGGTGAAGAATTCTTATTGAACTGGCTGGCGCCACCTCTGGTTCTGAGATAGACACAACTAACACAAAGATTAAGGTGATATCAGTCTGCAGGTAAAACATTTAATTTCATCATTCCTGAAAGATAGAAAATTTTAATAAGACTAAGAACATAAATGTCTGAAAACCTTGAACATCAGCAACATTGTTTTTGTGACAACGCAACCAATATTTTGAGATTTTTTTAAACAAAAGCGAACATTTCATCCTCATGGTGGTGCAACACTTAAAGTCAGCTACAACCTCCTGATCACTAAATACCCATTTGAGTCTTGGATATGAATACAACATAGTACAACCCTAAATCCCCAAAAAGTTGTGATGTAAATAAGACTTTTTTGAAAATATACATTATAAACTAATACTCTAAATGCTAAATTTGATGCATTCTGTTTTTATTTCCACAGCATCCCAACTTTCGGGGAATTGGGGTTATAATATGATGAAAAATACTGCTGAACTTTATAGGTTGAAAGCTGTGTTTAACTTTTCCTGGCAGGCGACTTTCTGAGTAAAATGCAGAATTATTCTCATGTTATGCCAAGACCACCCACACCTGCAGCCCAAACTCTGCCAGCAACCTGGGCCTTGTGAGAAATGTTGCTGGGAAAATGTTATCATGATGTTGTGGCAAACACTGACAATCCTCAGGATAAAACCACAAACCCACCTCTGGCATGCTACACATATGTGGGGATTAGGCATTCTATAATTATTCATTTGTGCCAATCAACCCGCTGTCTAGCATACTAGCACAGACCTGATGTCAGGACATGTGTTGAGTGTTTCAGCACTGAGGCTGCTCTTTATTTAGAAGCTGTTTGTTGAGACAAGCACCTGTGCACTTTATGACATTCCCTCTGCTCCAACAGACCATGCAGAGTTTGCGAGGTGTCCTCAGCCGATGCCAATGGGCTCTCCCAGTTTGCCTGTCTCCAGCTGTGAGCTGAATAAAAACACCAGACGCTGCCACCAGCAACCTTTGGCCACTCACCTCTCCTGCCGACTCTACCAGACTTGTGACCACGCTGTGCTCATTTCAGGTTAGGGCAATTGGTGCCGGTTTTGCATTTTTCTCTCCAAATATCACCCACATATAGACATAAGAGATTGAATAACCCAGAGGTTTATCAGGAAATATTTTCATGTGTAATGTTTTGATTTATTGCTCAGTAAAGAAGTGTGACAAGCAGTTATATCCCTATGTCCTGAGAAACCTGACAATCAAGATAAACATGCCCCGAACACTTCCCACTAGTCAATGTTAGCCTTTAAATCTTCTTATTGAAACAAAACACAAAAAATCTTCAACACAACACACATTAAATGAGTCTGAAGTTAATAAGAGCTGGATTTAAGAGAGAAATAATTTTTTTAATTCAAATCAGTTACAGTTTTTTTGGGAGGGAGCCAGTACTCAAACCTAAGGTTAGCTGTTCTAATTGTATATGATAGTGAAAGTTTATTACACTTAGAGTAGAGTTGGTGCATTTTCTTCAAGACCATAACTTCCATTGGGGATTTTAGGGTGTCTTCCTCACTTTTTAAAAATCTCTTTTTGTCAATTGTTCTGTCTCGGAGTATGCAGCAGTTGTGACTAGTTCCATTTGACTAACCAATGAAAGTCCTTCCATTTGGTTAATAACAATGAGCATATTATTAAGACTTATTAAGACTGGCGTGCTGTGCTCTGTTTGTGTGTGGATGTGTGTGTTCAGGTGGCTGGCAGCAGCAGATGACGTTCCAGCGTCATGTCCAGAACCTGCAGCGGTTCTACAGGATGCTGCAGAACAACGGCTTCCACAAAGAACACATCAAGACCTTCTTCGCCAGCAGTGGACAACTTCCTGGTAGAACATCTTTTCTTGCCTCTTGCTTCTGTCTCACTGCAATTGCACATGCAACAACTTACTTCTCATACGTAAATGAGTAAAAGTTCTTTTAACACTCTAACAATGTAACCTGAGAGAGAGTTTTGGGTAAAGTGGTTGTTTAGTTAAATATTTTTTATATGGCTTTGTCCAGTATGCTTGGCTAATTGATCCTTTATCCCTGACCAAGTCTAACTGTGACTATTGATAAACCCATGGCGCTGTCCCTGGTGCTAAAGTAGCAGACGGATGTGTAATTGCACCCTGCTGTCAGTTTCGTCTCAGACAAAAATGAACAAACCATGTAACCTTAATCATTGAGCAGCAAGATAGGTCTTGGACTCAATGAAGTGGCCTGAGTCATCATTATTTGACCCATTTGGCTGTAATGAATCCCAGAACAGGTAATACTACATGCTTTCATTTTCCTGCCCCCCTTTAGCCCTTTTTTACTTCTCTTTACCTGCTTCTAATTCATTTTAGGGGCATGGCCAAAGGCAAAAGCAAAGATCAACTGAAGAAAGGTCAAAGCTCATATAAATGGATAGAAAATACATTTATTTTGCAATAGACAAAGAAAAATCTAGTTACAAGTAGGTTTTCTTTTGTTTGGGTCAGAAACACCCAAACTCCACCAAAGACTGGACTGTCCATCTCTCCAACATGTCTAACCCGTGTCTTCTATCTCCTCCCCCACAGAGGACATAGAGGGTGTGTACTCAGCAATGGAGAAAGCGGTGATTCGTAACCACGTGTCGTACATCTGCAGGAAGCAGCACTGTGCCGACACTCTGGTTCTCTACCTGAACTCACCAACACGCAATGACGGCACCATGCTGCTATGGGACGGCAACCTCAACGGCATTGTAAGACAAACTCATGTAATCTATCAATCATTTGGTTGATAAAATGTAAGAGAATTGTCTTTAAATAGATGATATAAAACAAAGAAAAGCATCTCCACATGTGAGGTGATAAAAAAAGCATTTTCTGCTATTTTTGCATAAAAAGTTGGCAATAATTTTAAAAGTGTGTGTGTGTGTGTGTGTGTGTAGGGAATATCATGCAGCAGTCTCACACACACAGATAAAGACTTGTCTGTAAAGCAGATCACCAACAGAGTGGAAAATGATCCAGATACACATGGTAGCCATTATCAGCCTGATAAGATGATTCCTCTGGCCACACACACACACACACATACACACACACACACACACACACACACACACACACACACACACACACACAGAAGGACCACCCAGTGTTTATGTCGATGTTTCTCAAAATCAAGATGTGAGCTAATCTGGTTGAAAGCAGTTATTACAGAGAAATGTTTAACAAGGTCATAGGGTCCATAGTGTACACACTCTGATAAGCAGGATTTAGATTGTATTTTCACAATTCTGTTAATATGTTATATCAGATCCGTCGATATTGATGTTGATACCCAATGGTTGCACAATAAACATGCCAACTCCCCTACAATTGGTTTATGGTTAATATTTGTATTTCACTCAGATATAAATGCAATTAATGGTGGCTTTGGCAGCCAGTTTGCTGCAGGCGGATTGATACTTTCGTAGTTCTTGTAACATCTCTGAATCATAATTACATTGAAAACCTTCCTGCTCAGATGGCTACATTTTTGGTCTTAGATGATATGAAATAAACATGGTAACAGAAATGTCTTTTCCATTCAGCAGAGACATATCAGGGTATTTCACATTATTTCTTATCTCTGACACAAGAGTAAAGAAAAACTTTCACATTCACCCCCCCATATTTGCACATTCCAGCTAATGAACATTGACTGCTTTGTCTCTACATTATGTTCGCAGGCGTCAAAAGAAGCTACCTTTTACTCTTGTCTTATCTCAGCAGAAATATATCTTGTGTATAATTACTTTGACACTATGTCTCTTCTTCCTCCCTCTTTGTTTTTCAGGCTGACCTGAAGGAGCGGTACTCCGTCAACGAGCTGCTGGCCGACCTTGCCGGCTGCAGGGCGAGTCGTGTCTTGCTGTTCGTGGATCAGAGCTACAGCGGCGTCCTGTCCAAGAGGCTACGAGGGTCCCAGAAACATCTCAACGTGGTTCTGATCCAGAGCCAGCCCCGGCAGAGCCACACCCATCAGAGGCTGAACCCGGGCTGGGAGGACAGCAGCTGGTCCTACATCAGCCCTGCCAGCTGCCTGCTGGACCACTTGGGGAGGGTGAGTTAACATTTAAAGGTTTTTTTTAAAAAGTATTGTTACTTTTCTAAATAATCTTCTGATCACCTCTTTCTCTCATGATGTTTTCAGGGTACTGGGATGTCCCGCCTCCTGGAGCCTTGGGCCGGCCTCTTGAACGTGACGCTGGCCGGCGCGCCCTGCAACGCCACGCCACCTCTGACGGATGGTGAGATGCGGCGAGAGTACCAGGGCTGCCAGAACCTGCCCACCGCCCTCTGGCACCAGAAACAAAGGAGGACCAACTGAGAGAGAGAGAGAAAGAGAGCGAGAGAGAGAGAGAGAGAGAGAGACACTGAGACTGAGACTGACTGGGAGAGAGAGAGAGAGAGAGTAATTAATTATAGACACACACACACACACACACACACAAGCGTTTGCAGTACACACATGCCTATCTGTCATCGTGTGTTAACTTTAGGACTTTAGTTTCGTCTGCCCGGTGGACTCTGGTGTGTGTGTATGTGTGTGTTTTCTGTCCTAACTCAGACAGTAACCATGGCGATGACAGCTCATCAACGGGAGTGTCCTGGACACCATGTGAACCGTGTGTGTGTGTGTGTGTGTGTATGTGTGTATGTGTGTTTGTGAGTTCAGCAAGAGGACAACCACTCTGTAAGACCATTGCTAGTTTAAGTTCAGGTCAGTGTGTGTGTGTGTGTGTGTGTGTGTGTGTGTGTGTGCTTGCACGCCGGTACATCTCCTGGGCACTTAAACATTTCAGTTCCAATCATCTATCTCTATTTTTATCTTCACAACACTCGTTTCTTCTTCCTTCTTTTTTCCCCCCACTTCTTTCTGTCCTTTGCTTCACCTTCTGTCCGCTACCCTCGTCCCACCTTGATATCCTCCTCTAACCTCCTTTCTACTTTCTTCCTTCACTATTTCCCGCCTAATCTAAATTTCCACTGGTGTTTCCTTCTTCTTCCTACATTTTTCCTCCTACATCTTTTTCTTCTTGATTTCTCTTTTCCTCCACCTTTTAGGCTGTCAGTATCTCGTTTCTGCATTCTGACAGTGTTAAAATCGAGAGAACTCTTAAAAAATAAGGTTAATTTTGTGCATTTAGTATTTTTGCACAAGAAAAAATATTACAATTTTCCTCCCTTTCTTGGAAAAAACAGTGCTTAGTTTGTCAAAAATCACTCATGGTCCACTTGCTGTCAGGGCTGCTGAATTAATCATATTTTTTTTACAAACTTGCAATATGGACTGGTGCAATATCGAAATCGTAGGAAGACACAATATTTGTTAAAAGCTAAATATGTGTCAAAGTACCTTTTGAATTAAGGTGCTGCAGAAATGTCCCGGCATAAAAATCGTGTTACGAGGACTTAAGAAAAAATCTTTGGTACAAAACGAAAAAAGAAAAATGAATCACACTATGATAATTTTTTATTTTATGAAAATGAGAATACATTTGCAAAAACTTTTCTTGACTGCTTTTCTCCCACCTTTACGTTCTTTCCTTCCCTTCTCTATTTTTCCCGCCTTTTCCCTCTCTTCTTAACTGAAATTTCTGTGCAGTCCCTCCAATATCATGAATCATATTGCTATTGCAATATCAGTCAAAATAATCAAAATTAAGTGTTTTTTCCTATTGTGTAGCTCATTGCTATCTCCATTCAGTACAACATATCTGCCAGGCAGAACTATTTTTTTGTATCCCATTGACCTCTTCACCTTTCTAAAACAACAACAAAGAAACAAATAAAAGAACAGCAAATAAAAATCTGTCTGTTTAATGCTATTTTACTACTCTCAAATTCCTTGCATAATACGATAAAATATAATGTTGTTCCTTCCATAGTGTGTCCAAAATTCCCTATGTAAAAACCTGTGATTCTGATATGTCAACAAAATCAAACAATAATTTATAATCTGGTTTTATTAAAAAATGTAATACAAAATATAATTGCCTTAAGGAAATCAATCAGCTGGGGAAGTTTTATGGATATTTATAAAAAATCTTTTTATTATCTAGTCTAGTCATATTATGATGAAACAACAGGAAACCTACAAACCAAACCTACAAGGATAAAATCGAGGTTGTAAAAAAAATGAATTTTGCATTAAGGAAGAGTGGTGTATGAAGTCAGGAAACTTATTTTGAAGATATAGAGGACTTTCATGCTTCCTAACCTGAGGAGGAGGAAAAGAGAGACAGACACTGAGACAGAAACCGGTTGGCAGAGATCATGATTAAGATATGAAGCACTGAGACTGCCCTCACTGCTACACAGACTGGCTATGGCATTTTAATAAGGGCACTACTTGTGTGCGAGTGTGTGTGTGTGTGTGTGTGTGTGTGTATGGTTGTGTGTGTATATGTCTGTGCTCTATCACATAGACAGGCATCACATGAAACATGCACAGGTTCTAATATTAACCCATCCCGACACTAATAATGGTGATTCTTTGTGATGATATTTGTCCGTACATTACATCGTGTCCTAGTAACCATATATAAACCACAGCCCAGTGTATGTTGCGTCCCCTCCCTGCCGTGTTTTGTACCTATGTCTGTTGTTGTACTGATCTGTTTTACATTAGAGATTTGTTTATTCGAGAGATAGAAGTCGATCGGGAGAGCAACTTTCCAAATGCGTGGGGGCATTTTTGGACCAGAACTGTGTCCAACAAAGTTGACATGTTCATATTCACAGTTTGTGTAATGATCTGTACAGAGTATGAGATGTAATTTAGCAGAAATGTTTCTAGTTGCATGCAGAAAAATCACAAAATCTAGTCAATAAAGTACTTTTAGAAACCAACCGAAGTACATGAGAGTTATTTGTCTGTATTCCAACTCATTGTTTGTGTTTATGGTACAAAACAAGTGACCAACATGAAAATAAACACAAAACGTCACACATAATATTTGGCTTACTGTTGTACACGTGTTTTGGAGTGTGTTTGTGTGGGTGTATTCCAACTCTAATACCTTATTAACAAAACATTTTATCTTACCACTGGAAGGTGAAGAAGTTCCTAGCTATGAGTTTCCTTAAAACCTTTTCACAAAGCTGCTGACACTTACTTTTACTAAGAAATTGGGAGAATCTTGAGCAAAGGGCAGGGTTGGCCCAATTACTATGGGTCATGTCATGTTTTATGAAAATGATTGGTTGTCTTAGTTCCTGAGCTGTTTTTGGTAATTTCAGCTAAATTATGATAGTGATACTGCAGGAGGTATGTTGCTATATCCAGATAAAGATTTTAAGATAAAACGTAGGCTAAGTGTCACTGATTTCACATGAAACAAAGAGTAATACAAGCTACTGACTAGTCAAGTATATAATTATCAGCCTCTTACAGGTCTGGCAGCTCGGTAACAATCAGCACCTATTCATGTAAGAAGTCTCATAATTGACACTAAATAAACACTAAAATAACCATGACTTGTAGTTAGAGGGGTAGATGCAAGAACAGTATTTACTTCTTGCCAAAAGCCAAAAAAAAACAGTATTTGTGTTGGGGGACAGTGTCTGTCTCATGTCTCATCTCTGTCTCATAAGTTGTTTTTGGGTTGACACCATTTGGTGCTGAATTAGGCCATATTTATATATATACATATATATATATATATATAGAAAATGCACAAAAAAGGTCAAAGCCCCTCCAGAATGTATTATCAATACACCAAGACCTTTGGGACAACATATATAAATCCATGCTGTGATTTGGTTTCAAAAACTTGACATTTTGGAGATTTCTGTATTTTTGGCAATTGTATGGCGAGTAATTCTGTTGTGTGAACTGCTGAGAAATCCCGTATATGTCAATATATGTAGGAAAGCAATACACCCTCTGAATGCTCAAGGTCTCTAGTTTGTGGTTGTTAAGTCTCATGAGGCTGTGATTATTCTAGAGGTAACATCAGCTCATTTTATACAGTGAAAGCTTATAGAGAATAACAAAACTGAGTTTTATTCCAAGCCCTTCCAGACAAGATACCATGGTTGGTACCAATGCATTCCTTAGATCTTCCCTTTCATATGATAATACTTTCTCTGTTGTCTGACTACAATGTCCGAGAAAAAAAAAAGGGCTGGCGGATCTTCAAAGAGTTAAAAGTGAAATATCATTTTGCAGAGAAACGCTGTGACACAGTTTTTGTTTCAGATGCTTTTATTGCTAACAAACACTCTCCATCTGTCATCCTCTTTCTAGCCCTCAGGCAGCGGATATAGTTTGACTCTAAACAGTAACCTTTGACACCGGTACTTTCAGCCCATCCAGGATGTTTTCACAAAAACAATCTCGGTAACATAATCAGCCCCGGCTTTTAATGACTCAGGTGGAATCTTCTCCAGTGGAACTCCTGCTGCAGATGAGCTTTCATGTTGACATACTAGGGTTACGGTTTCTGCATCTTAATTTTTAGATGTATTTCTACTTACTACTGAATGCAACCTAAAACATGACACTTTTTCAAGTAGTCCTATTTCACAATGTTAACTATGTGTTAAAAATGCGATAATCTTTTCAAAGAACGTAAATTCATATTTCATAAGATATCATACAAACAGTTTAATGAGGAGACGTTGAACGCTGCATGGAACTGGAGATTCAGCACATGTGCAAGCTATTTGGTCATTGTCAAGTCAGTTTTACATGTGCCACCAACAGGAAAGGAAACAGAAGCAGTAGTTTAAGCTGTATAGTATCATTGATGACGTTTAATGAATTTAATTTTCTTAAACCGTAAGTGCAGATACATGGGATTATAATCATCAGATATGACAAAAAAGTATGCAGTGAGTTATTAATTTTTTTTAAAAAGAAGCTCAGCTCAATGTCAAGTGTCCTGAGTCTTATTGTTGATCTGTGTCTCTGTCTGCGTGTCGTGATTTTTATGCTGTTTCGTCCACATGGCTGCGTAAAGACCTCCACGCACCAGCAGCTCCTCGTGTCTGTACAAAAGGAGACAAGAAAGACAGTTGATTACCAGAATCTTCAAAAAAGTAATTAAGCGATATGGCAATATTTAGAACTCGGTTCTTTTTTTAAAATTTCTGATATTTACTGTAGAGGAGTCACTCAGGACCTCTGCAAATACTAACAAACCTGTCATCTGTCTGATAAAGCTGGAGCCTCCTAAGAGTTTTGTGTTAATTATTTATCTTCCAGATTAAATCTGAAAAATGAAATGCCAGCAATGTGACAGCAAAAAAATATAACTTGAATATCTAAAATGTCAGACTTTTTCTTCCAGTTCTTGACCCCAAATACAAACAAGAAGACAACAGAATAAAAAGACCAATTGTGAACATTTAACTCCAACCTGGATTGAAGGACCTCATGTGCAATGTGAAAACTGTGTTTTAAGGTCAGACTTTCTGTATCTTGTGCAATGACTACATCTATTCTAGTGCAATAATACAAATCATACTCATAACATTGGATGTATTTATTATATGGTTGTGGATGTTTATTTTCCAAAGTAACTTTTGTGTTTTTGTGACATTTCTTTAATCTATTGCACTAATTATCAGTAGCACTATTAATTTTGTTAGAATATGTATATTGACAATAAAGGCTATTTATGCTAATTATGTTCTGAGATTTAAGAGGCCATCCCAAATTTACTAAAAACTGTTCATTCATAACACATTTGTATGAACAAATTTAATTTATCTAAGATATCTAATGCCACTACTTGTTTTTTGTATTTTAAATTTAACATTAAATGGATTTTTTTTTTATTGTACATGCAAATTTGTCAACTTGACAAACACGTCATTGACAACACAAAATGTTTTTTTCATGTCAAATCTGTAACAAACCATATTTATTTTCTTCCCACGTTTTTTTAAAATAATCTGTATAATATTTGCTATCATTTTGAGGGACAAAAGACATTACAAAGGAACAGGGATTAAAGGAAAAGAGGAGCAGGCTGGAGCGGGAGAAGGTGGGTCAATTATAATGTCTTGTGACACCAGAGCTGCTTTAAAAACCAAGTTGAGCTGTATAAAAACCTCCTGCAGACTTTAACCAACTTTACTATGAATTAGTAAAACCACAAGTGTGTCACTGTCTGGACTGCCAGACGGAAAGAGACAGAGAGAGAAAAACAAGGCGAGGGTCAGAAATAAGGATACAGACAAACCAAGCAAGTGTAAGAGGAAAAGGGCAAATAAGATCTGCAAGAGCATCACAACTGGAGAGTATTTCTTTATTCGAAGAAGAGAAAATCTCCCATCTCCAAACTGACTTCAGCATTATTTTCTGAAAGTTTCTGCCCTTTTCCAAACAGTTTACAATAACGGCTTCTCACATGGTTTTGTATAACAATCCATCTGGCACCGTCTGTCTTTTCAAAATAAATTTCCATGTTCACAGGAAACAACTTGGTTTGGTTTAGGAAAAGTTCATGGTTTGGGTAAGCGTCTTACATACCATGAAAGTCTTTTTGGTTCCACACCAGATACAAACTGTAGCCGTGTTTCCATTAAAGTCCAAGTGAATTTTAAGTGAAATTTTGAAATGTCGCATTAAAGAAAATGTGAATCAGGAATGTTTCCATCCACTGGTTTAGAGCGAATAAACAAAGCTGCATACATATACTTTGATCTCCTTGGTGACAGTGTGATGTTTTTTGACCCATCTGTTCACCCTGACAACCTCCCTAAATGGACTTTGTCAGTCTTACTATATTAGATATCCTCCTTTGCTCCAACCAAATGTAGAGTGTAATTGTTTCAAGTGTGCTTCCATATTTGATAACTAGGGAATGAGAACATGCTGTCAGCGATCTAACCAAAAATAATGAAATAAAAACAACTACTGTAAATCAGGACTTAAATGAAACACATAAAACAGGAGGAGACTGAACCAAAGTTGAACCATCTGAGACTCAGCAGAGTTAATGGGCTGTGCCTGTCCCCACTGCCTCACAAATGTTGATTGAAAGACAATCACAAAAGAGAAGAGATTTTTAGAGTGGATATAGATTGTTGCAAAAGCCACCTAAAACCATTACTTTCGACACATGTTCTCTTCACACGTAAACGAGAATTAGTGTCTTAGTGTAGATGTATTCCTGGTAAAGAATGTTAAGCAGGGGGGACAGCCTGAGGACGGGATGAGGCCTCTTCCTGTCTCTGTCTCATGATACACTCCCACACTTTGCGGCAGAAACTGTGTGTATTCTGACACCGGAGGTTAAATGGGCCCGCCTGGTGTTTACATCACAGTGTGGATCAAAAGATGAATGCTTTTTGGTCGATGTTCCCCATACATGCCTGCAGGGGCAAACAAAAGTCCCTGCATGTGTTTACCCGTATGTGACCAACTCATCTCTCAGGTGTTATCAATACCTATTATGAACAATACATTAATCTGGATGATGATATGGAAGTTACTATTTATTTCTGTCTGTTTCTTGCCATTGCCTCTCTGTATGTGTGTGCTCTTACCAATATATCTATCCAACAGTGGACTTTGGTGTCAGGACACGTTCACCAACAGTGGACCTCTGAGCCAATAGGGGACATTTTAGTCATGCTTTAAATTAGCTAAAATCAACTCTAACAATCTCTGTTAATTTTGGCTAAGAGGTGACCAGCAGGTCTTGAATGCCTTGAAGATGCTGCGGCAGTAGACGCATAAAAAAAAAAGATTGCAAAATGCTTTTTCTCCTGACTCCAATTAAGTTATTAAGAGTAAATAGAAAATAGGATTTAATTAACAGGAAAAAGAGAGTTCTCTTTACGAATATACATTTCACAATAACACACAGGAATTAATACTCTTCTATGAGAAAATTCAAATTAGTGCACTGGTGTAATCATTCTTTCAAATGTCATATTTTATTTTTATTTTATTTATCACAGAGACATTTATAAATATTGAAAACATAAAAGTTAAATTTTAAATTGGTCCAAGAAACAAAGACAGTCTTTCTCACTGTCAATGTAAGTAGAGAAGGCTTAAGGATGCAGGTCCCCTCTTATTAAATAAATAAATAAAATGCAAAAAGGACATTTGGAGTAATATTATTACTGGAAAAGAAAAATACTTACATAAAAAAATATTGTATTCTATTTATTTTTATTTTTTCAAAGTGACCAGAAACGGAAGTCCACACTTGGTTGGTGTCGAGTGACAGTCCACTGTTGGTAATATAGGCATGAATGTGTGTATGTGTGTGTGAGAAAGGAAGTCTTCATTAACAGCTCCTATATCAAAGGACTGTATGCATCGGCGGTTAAGTGGCAGCTCTATCGTCTGTGTGTATGTGTGTGTGTGTGTGTGTGTGTGCGCGTGCATGTGTGTGTCCATGATTGTGTGTGTGTGTGTGTGTGTGTGTGTGTGTGTGTGTGTGTGTGTGTGCGTGCGTGCGTGTGTGTGTGGTGTGGTGAGGTCCATCAGCCTCCGGGGCTGAGAGAGACACCAGGGTCACGCACACAAACATACTCTTTTGATCTACAGATAACAAATTTGCAAGCACTTAGGACACATACAATCCATCAGGTGTGTCACACAAGCACTCACACACACAAACAAACGCATCAGTGACTTTAAAAAATGTCCTGATAACATCCCCAAAGAAAATCGTACCTTCCTCTCTCTGCAATCTGTCCATTGTGAACCACCAGGATCTGGTTTGCTCCAACGATGGTGGACAACCTGCAACATCACAAAAATATTATTCTCCTGTCCTTTTTTATAATACTGCATGCATTGTTATCTGTCAGGCATGAAATTAAAGCCAGTGTCCAAGAGTTCACGTTTTGATTTGCTTTACACTAAATAATTCAACAGAGCAACGATCTTCTAATTCCATCATTTTTAAACCAGTGCAGCCTGGTCTCATAATAATAACATTCTTATATAAGAAAACAACATTGTGGATTACTTTTAAAGACTAAACTTATTTTCAAGTTAACAAATTAATTTATTTTGACCTAAACTATAGTATAGAAAATAGTTAAAGGACAGCAGTGACAAGGTAGTGTGGTGGATAGCATACAACTCACAACAAGAGGTTACAACAAGAATCCAGCATTGGATATAATAACATTGTACTCTAACAATAGTATAGTATGCCATGAGAATGTCAGCCAGAAAGTCATAGTATAGCATGTAGTCCAAATTTCATCAAAAAAAATCAAAGTAAGTATGATCATAATGAAGGTCTGTGTTAACTGAGTGATATTTTTTATTTTTATTTTTTGTAGTGTTGCAAATCATTAAAAACACACTTTATCCATAGGTAAATCTAAATGTGAGCCCATGTTTCATAATCCTTCAGATCACATGAACAAACTGTTAACCTTTGTTTCCACTTCTTAATAAATTTGACTAAGCTGGAGGCTTGTTATAATCTTCATCAACAAGATTTGTTTTGTTTTTCTTGGACTCTTTCTCTGTGATTTTGCTGCATTCTGAGATTGCAGCCTGAAGCACACTAAAAACAATGTTAATAATAACTAGAAAATTCCTAAAGAAATTTTGATTGTGTGCTTGCCTCTGGACCGTGACTCTCGTGGCTTATCAAAAGGGGCACGGATTAAACAGGGACTTTCTGCTGAGTGCACTGACACCTCATACAAGTCTCTAGGACAAACGGTTCACTAGTTAGTAAAATGGGCGTGGCTTATCAAAAGGGGCGGGGTTATCAATCACCAGTTAAACAGAGACTCTATGCTGAGTAATCTGACATCTTATACAAGTTTCTAGGACAAACGGTTCATTAGTTAGTAAAAGGGGGCGTGGCTAATAAAAAGGGCGGGAATTTATGAATTATTGTTATGTAGAACTGAAAAGTGATGAACCATCATCATGCATGACAAGTTTGAGGCAGATTGGACAATGTATGGTCAAGTTATAAGGTCTCGTGTTTTATGAAGAAAGCCATGTCTGTTTACTTAGAGTAAACTGACAGTTATCAGTTAGAATGTCTGTGTTGGAGGAGGGGGGGGCTTTGGTAGCTAAGCAACCACGTGGCCAGGTGGAGTCGACCAATCAGAGCAGAGCAATCAACTGAAATTAACTGACGATGGAGACAGTTCCATCAAAGTGAGCAGACAGAGGTCGACAAACTTGAAATTCTGGCCTCGAACAGAAAGCCTTTTCGGCAAAACCATAATACCTATCATTGATCCGACTTTACTTTGAGCGTCCTGAGTTCTTCCTGAACATCTACATATGTTTTTTTTTAAGAAAAATGAAAAAATAGCTTTGTTAGAGCGATTTTAAAAAACTGTTAAATTTTTTTTTTGAGAAATCTTCCTTCATTTTTAATATGGGAGCCGATGCGGCAGTTGGTGCATTTTGTTTGTGCATCTGTGCGTCCTGCGCCCAAACTATAACTCTGACAGCTTTACCAGAGGATTGTGAGTGAGAGGACAAATTTTCCTACGTTTCTATGTATAAATTATTTCTGTAGAGTGAAATTTGCGGCCTGGAGCGCAGTTTTCAAATTTATTTTTTGACAATTCTTTCTCTCCCTCTACACTCTGTTTGATGACTTCTCCACTCTAGACTCTCCATAGGGTTACATTGGGGGGATTTTTTGACATGTTTTTGCCCAATAATTTGAAAACCGTTTGTCGAAACCCTTAGAAAAGTCATAGCACACTTGTCATGGGCGAGCCGGTCGGTTTGATACCTTTTTTGTGTATGTGCGACCAAAACTCTGGGAGGAGTAGTCGACCGAAAAATGACACGGAAGAAACGTAAGAATAAGAACTAGAAAATTTCTAAAGAAATTTTGATTGTGTGCTTGCCTCTGGACCATCATTCTCGTGGCTCAAATCAACAGTCAAACAGTGACTCTGTCCTGAGTTCACAGATACCTCATACAAGTCTGTAGGACAAACGGTTCACAAGTTAGTAAAAGGGGGCGTGGTCACTTAAAGGGGGCGTGGCTTGAATCAGCAGTTAAACAGGGACTCTGTCCTGAGTTCACAGACACCTCATACAAGTCTCTAGGACAAACGGTTCATTAGTTATGAAAGGGGGCGTGGCTAATCAAAAGGGGCGGGGTTATCAATCACCAGTTAAACAGGGACTTCATGCCGAGTAATCTGACACCTTATACAAGTTTCTAGGACAAACGGTTCATTAGTTATGAAAGGGGGCGTGGCTAATCAAAAAGGGCGGGAATTTATGAAACATTATTATGTATAAGTGGTCAGTGATGAACCATCATCATGCTTGGCAAGTTTGAGGAAGATTGGACAATGTATGGTCAAGTTATTAGGTCTGTTCACTTAGAGTAAACTGACAGTTATCAGTTAAAATATCTGTGTTTGAGGAGGGAGGGGGGAGGCTTTTGTAGCTAAGCAACCAGGTGGCCAGGTGGAGTCGACCAATAAGAGCAGAGCAATCAACTGAAATTAAATGACAGTTCCATCACAGTGAGCAGACAGAGGTCGAAAAAATGAAAATTCTGGCCTCGAACAGAAAGCATTTTTGGCAAAACCATAATAGCTATCATTGATCCGACTTCACTTTGAGCGTCCTGAGTTCTTCCTGAACGTCTACATATATTTTTTTTAAAGAAAGAGGAAAAAATAGCTTTGTTAGAGCGATTTTAAAAAACTGTAAAAAAAATTTTGGGGAGAAATCTTCCTGCATTTTTAATATGGGAGCCAATGAGGCAGTTGATGTGTTTTGTTTGTGCATCTGTGCGTCCTGCGCCCAAACTATAACTCTGACAGCTTTACCAGAGGATTGTGAGTGAGAGGACAAATTTTCCTACGTTTCTATGTATAAATTATTTCTGTAGAGTGAAATTTGCGGCCTGGAGCACAGTTTTCAAATTTATTTTTTGACAATTCGTTTTCTCCCTCTACACTCTGTTTGATGACATCACCACTCTAGACTCTCCATAGGGTTACATTGGGGGGATTTTTTGACGTGTTTTTTCCCAATAATTTGAAAACCGTTTGTCGAAACCCTTATAAAAGTCATAGCACACTTGTCATGGGCGAGCCGGTCGATTTGATACCTTTTTTGTGTATGTGCGGCCAAAACTCTGGGAGGAGTAGTCGACCGAAAAATGACACGGAAGAAACGGAAGAATAACTAGAAAATTTCTAAAGAAATTTTGATTGTGTGCTTGCCTCTGGCCCATCATTCTCGTGGCTCAAATCAACAGTCAAACAGTGACTCTGTCCTGAGTTCATAGATACCTCATACAAGTCTCTAGGACAAACGGTTCATTAGTTATGAAAGGGGGCGTGGCTAATCAAAAAGGGCGGGAATTTATGAAACATTATTATGTATAAGTGGTCAGTGATGAACCATCATCATGCTTGGCAAGTTTGAGGAAGATTGGACAATGTATGGTCAAGTTATTAGGTCTGTTCACTTAGAGTAAACTGACAGTTATCAGTTAAAATGTCTGTGTGGGAGGGGGGAGGGGGGAGGCTTTGGTAGCTAAGCAACCAGGTGGCCAGGTGGAGTCGACCAATAAGAGCAGAGCAATCAACTGAAATTAACTGACAGTTCCATCACAGTGAGCAGACAGAGGTGGACAAACTGAAAATTCTGGCCTCGAACAGAAAGCATTTTTGTTAAAACCATAATACCTATCATTGATCCGACTTCACTTTGAGCGTCCTGAGTTCTTCCTGAACGTCTACATATATTTTTTTTAAAGAAAGAGGAAAAAATAGCTTTGTTAGAGCGATTTTAAAAAACTGTAAAAAAAATTTTGGGGAGAAATCTTCCTGCATTTTTAATATGGGAGCCAATGAGGCAGTTGATGTGTTTTGTTTGTGCATCTGTGCGTCCTGCGCCCAAACTATAACTCTGACAGCTTTACCAGAGGATTGTGAGTGAGAGGACAAATTTTCCTACGTTTCTATTTATAAATTATTTCTGTAGAGTGGAATTTGCGGCCTGGAGCACAGTTTTCAAATTTATTTTTTGACAATTCGTTCTCTCCCTCTACACTCTGTTTGATGATATCACCACTCTAGACTCTCCATAGGGTTACATTGGGGGGATTTTTTGACGTGTTTTTTCCCAATAATTTGAAAACCGTTTGTCGAAACCCTTATAAAAGTCATAGCACACTTGTCATAGGCGAGCCGGTCGATTTGATACCTTTTTTGTGTATGTGCGGCCAAAACTCTGGGAGGAGTAGTCGACCGAAAAATGACACGGAAGAAACGGAAGAATAATAAAAATAGTCCCGGTGAATAGTAGTTAGTGTGCTTTTGCAAGCAAGCACACAAAACTAGAAAATTCCTAAAGAAATTTTGATTGTGTGCTTGCCTCTGGACCGTGACTCTCGTGGCTTATCAAAAGGGGCAGGGATTAAACAGGGACTTTCTGCTGAGTACACTGACACCTCATACAAGTCTCTAGGACAAACGGTTCACTAGTTAGTAAAATGGGCGTGGCTTATCAAAAGGGGCGTGGTAATCAATCACCAGTTAAACAGGGACTCTATCCTGAGTAATCTGACATCTTATACAAGTTTCTAGGACAAACGGTTCATTAGTTAGTAAAAGGGGGCGTGGCTAATAAAAAGGGCGGGAATTTATGAATTATTGTTATGTAGAACTGAAAAGTGATGAACCATCATCATGCATGACAAGTTTGAGGCAGATTGGACAATGTATGGTCAAGTTATAAGGTCTCGTGTTTTATGAAGAAAGCCATGTCTGTTTACTTAGAGTAAACTGACAGTTATCAGTTAGAATGTCTGTGTTGGAGGAGGGGGGGGCTTTGGTAGCTAAGCAACCACGTGGCCAGGTGGAGTCGACCAATCAGAGCAGAGCAATCAACTGAAATTAACTGACGATGGAGACAGTTCCATCAAAGTGAGCAGACAGAGGTCGACAAACTTGAAATTCTGGCCTCGAACAGAAAGCATTTTCGGCAAAACCATAATACCTATCATTGATCCGACTTCACTTTGAGCGTCCTGAGTTCTTCCTGAACATCTCCATATGTTTTTTTTTAAGAAAAATGAAAAAATAGCTTTGTTAGAGCGATTTTAAAAAACTGTTAATTTTTTTTTTTTGAGAAATCTTCCTTCATTTTTAATATGGGAGCCGATGCGGCAGTTGGTGCATTTTGTTTGAGCATCTGTGCGTCCTGCGCCAAAACTATAACTCTGACAGCTTTACCAGAGGATTGTGAGTGAGAGGACAAATTTTCCTACGTTTCTATGTATAAATTATTTCTGTAGAGTGAAATTTGCGGCCTGGAGCGCAGTTTTCAAATTTATTTTTTGACAATTCTTTCTCTCCCTCTACACTCTGTTTGATGACTTCTCCACTCTAGACTCTCCATAGGGTTACATTGGGGGGATTTTTTGACGTGTTTTTGCCCAATAATTTGAAAACCATTTGTCGAAACCCTTATAAAAGTCATAGCACACTTGTCATGGGCGAGCCGGTCGATTTGATACCTTTTTTGTGTATGTGCGACCAAAACTCTGGGAGGAGTAGTCGACCGAAAAATGACACGGAAGAAACGGAAGAATAACTAGAAAATTTCTAAAGAAATTTTGATTGTGTGCTTGCCTCTGGACCGTGACTCTCGTGGCTTATCAAAAGGGGCAGGGATTAAACAGGGACTTTCTGCTGAGTACACTGACATCTCATACAAGTCTCTAGGACAAACGGTTCACTAGTTCGTAAAAGGGGGCGTGGCTAATCAAAAAGGGCGGGAATTTATGAAACATTGTTATGTATAAGTGGTCAGCGATGAACCATCATCATGCTTGACAAGTTTGAGGAAGATTGGACAATGTATGGTCAAGTTATAAGGTCTCATGTTTTATGAAGTCTGTTCACTTAGAGTAAACTGACAGTTATCAGTTAGAATGTCTGTGTTGGAGGAGAGAGGGGGGAGGGGGAAGGCTTTGGTAGCTAAGCAACCACGTGGCCAGGTGGAGTCGACCAATAAGAGCAGAGCAATCAACTGAAATTAACTGACAGTTACGCGCTCGGGGCAGACAGAGGTGGACAAACTGAAAATTCTGGCCTCGAACAGAAAGCCTTTTTGGCAAAACCATAATACCTATCATTGATCCGACTTCACTTTGAGCGTCCTGAGTTCTTCCTCAACGTCTACATATATTTTTTTTTAAGAAAAGTGAAAAAATAGCTTTGTTAGAGCGATTTAAAAAAACGGTTAAATTTTTTTTTTTGAGAAATCTTCCTGCATTTTTGATATGGGAGCCAATGAGGCAGTTGGTGCGTTTTGTTTGTGCATCTGTGCGTCCTGCGCCAAAACTATAACTCTGACAGCTTTACCAGAGGATTGTGAGTGAGAGGACAAATTTTCCTACGTTTCTATGTATAAATTATTTCTGTAGAGTGAAATTTGCGGCCTGGAGCGCAGTTTTCAAATTTATTTTTTGACAATTCGTTCTCTCCCTCTACACTCTGTTTGATGACATCACCGCTCTAGACTCTCCATAGGGTTACATTGGGGGGATTTTTTGACGTGTTTTTGCCCAATAATTTGAAAACCGTTTGTCGAAACCCTTATAAAAGTCATAGCACACTTGTCATGGGCGAGCCGGTCGGTTTGATACCTTTTTTGTGTATGTGCGGCCAAAACTCTGGGAGGAGTAGTCGACCGAAAAATGACACGGAAGAAACGTAAGAATAAGAATAAGCCCGGTGAATAGTAGTTAGTGTGCTTTTGCAAGCAAGCACACAAAACTAGAAAATTTCTAAAGAAATTTTGATTGTGTGCTTGCCTCTGGACCGTGACTCTCGTGGCTTATCAAAAGGGGCACGGATTAAACAGGAACTTTCTGCTGAGTACACTCACACCTCATACAAGTCTCTAGGACAAACGGTTCATTGGTTATGAAAGGGGGCGTGGCTAATCAAAAAGGGCGGGAATTTATGAAATATTGTTATGTATAAGTGGTCAGTGATGAACCATCATCATGCTTGACAAGTTTGAGGAAGATTGGACAATGTATGGTCAAGTTATAAGGTCTCATGTTTTATGAAGAACAACATGTCTGTTTACTTAGAGTAAACTGACAGTTATCAGTTAGAATGTCTGTGTTGGAGGAGGGGAGGGGGGAGGGGGGAGGCTTTGGTAGCTAAGCAACCACGTGGCCAGGTGGAGGCGACCAATAAGAGCAGAGCAATCAACTGAAATTAACTGCTGTTGGAGAAAGTTCCGCAGACAGAGGTGGAAAAACTGAAATTTCTGGCCTCGAACAGAAAGCATTTTCGGCAAAACCATAATACCCATCATTGATCCGACTTTACTTTGAGCGTCCTGAGTTCTTCCTGAACATCTACATATGTTTTTTTTTAAGAAAAATGAAAAAATAGCTTTGTTAGAGCGATTTTAAAAAACTGTTAAATTTTTTTTTTGAGAAATCTTCCTTCATTTTTAATATGGGAGCCGATGCGGCAGTTGGTGCATTTTGTTTGAGCATCTGTGCGTCCTGCGCCCAAACTATAACTCTGACAGCTTTACCAGAGGATTGTGAGTGAGAGGACAAATTTTCCTACGTTTCTATGTATAAATTATTTCTGTAGAGTGGAATTTGCGGCCTGGAGTGCAGTTTTCAAATTAATTTTTTGACAATTTTTTCTCTCCCTCTACACTCTGTTTGATGACTTCTCCACTCTAGACTCTCCATAGGGTTACATTGGGGGGATTTTTTGACGTGTTTTTGCCCAATAATTTGAAAACCGTTTGTCGAAACCCTTATAAAAGTCATAGCACACTTGTCATGGGCGAGCCGGTCGGTTTGATACCTTTTTTGTGTATGTGCGGCCAAAACTCTGGGAGGAGTAGTCGACCGAAAAATGACACGGAAGAAACGTAAGAATAAGAATAAGCCCGGTGAATAGTAGTTAGTGTGCTTTTGCAAGCAAGCACACAAAATAATAAAAATAGTCCCGGTGAATAGTAGTTAGTGTGCTTTTGCAAGCAAGCACACAAAATAAGCCCGAGGAATAACAATTAGTGTGCTTTTGCAAGCAAGCACACAAAATAAGCCCACGGAATAACAATTAGTGTGCTTTTGCAAGCAAGCACACAAAAAAAGTAGAAATAAGCCCGGTGAATAGTAGTTAGTGTGCTTTTGCAAGCAAGCACACAAAACTAGAAAATTTCTAAAGAAATTTTGATTGTATGCTTGCCTCTGGCCCATCATTCTCGTGGCTCAAATCAACAGTCAAACAGGGACTCTGTCCTGAGTTCACAGACACCTCATACAAGTCTGTAGGACAAACGGTTCACAAGTTAGTAAAAGGGGGCGTGGTCACTCAAAGGGGGCGTGGCTTGAATCTGCAGTTAAATAGGGACTCTGTCCTGAGTTCACAGACACCTCATACAAGTTTCTAGGAGAAACGGTTCATTAGTTATGAAAGGGGGCGTGGCTAATCAAAAAGGGCGGGAATTTATGAAACATTATTATGTATAAGTGGTCAGTGATGAACCATCATCATGCTTGGCAAGTTTGAGGAAGATTGGACAATGTATGGTCAAGTTATTAGGTCTGTTTACTTAGAGTAAACTGACAGGTATCAGTTAGAATGTCTGTGTTGGAGGAGGGAGGGGGGAGGGGGGAGGCTTTGGTAGCTAAGCAACCACGTGGCCTGGTGGAGTCGACCAATAAGAGCAGAGCAATCAACTGAAATTAACTGCTGTTGGAGACAGTTCCGCAGACAGAGGTGGACAAACTGAAAATTCTGGCCTCGAACAGAAAGCATTTTTGGCAAAACCATAATACCTATCATTGATCCGACTTCACTTTGAGCGTCCTGAGTTCTTCCTCAACGTCTACATATATTTTTTTTTAAGAAAAATGAAAAAATAGCTTTGTTAGAGCGATTTAAAAAAACACTTACATGAACTATTTTATGAAATCTTCCTGCGTTTTTAATATGGGAGCCAATGAGGCAGTTGGTGCGTTTTGTTTGTGCATCTGTGCGTCCTGCGCCAAAACTATAACTCTGACAGCTTTACCAGAGGATTGTGAGTGAGAGGACAAATTTTCCTACGTTTCTATGTATAAATTATTTCTGTAGAGTGAAATTTGCAGCCTGGAGCGCAGTTTTCAAATTTATTTTTTGACAATTCCTTCTCTCCCTCTACACTCTGTTTGAGGACATCCCCACTCTAGACTCTCCATAGGGTTACATTGGGGGGATTTTTTGACGTGTTTTTGCCCAATAATTTGAAAACCGTTTGTCGGAACCCTTATAAAAGTCATAGCACCCTTGTCATGGGTGAGCCGGTCGATTTGATACCTTTTTTGTGTATGTGTGGCCAAAACTCTGGGAGGAGTAGTCGACCGAAAAATGACACGGAAGAAACGGAAGAAGAACTAGAAAATGTCTAAAGAAATTTTGATTGTGTGCTTGCCTCTGGCCCTTGATTCTCATTGATTAAATCAGCAGTTAAACAGGGACTCTGTCCTGAGTTCACAGACACCTCATACAAGTTTCTAGGACAAATGGTTCATTAGTTAGTAAAAGGGGGCGTGGCTAATAAAAAGGGCGGGAATTTATTAAATATTGTTATGTAGAACTGGTCAGTGATGAACCATCATCATGCATGACAAGTTTGAGGCAGATTGGGCAATGTATGGTCAAGTTATAAGGTATCATGCTTTATGAAAAAACGCAATCACAGCAGTCAACTGCAATCAACTGAAATGAACTGCTGGTGGAGACAGTTCCGCCACAGTGAGCAGGCAGAGGTGGACTATAGCGTCATATTTGAGTCATTGTTTGATCTTCGCGCACATATTCAGCAACTGAGTGAAGCAGACTCTCCCCCGTGCTCGCTCTCGGTGGAGCTCTGCTCCCGCGGAGCGAGGACTCTTTACACATTGGGGGCGGGGCCAAGGCTGACCCCAGGCCTCTTATGATTGGTCATTTTCCAGCCCTCCACGTGGGTGCCTTTTCAGTTTAGTGCTGACAGCTGGTAGCGGCGGCATCAATTAAACAACAACGGTTGTTTCATGACGTTCACGACCACAACTCTAGGCTTCATCACTGACAATGAAAAGGTTAAAAAAAATGCTGTTTCTTGTTTCTAAATGATCATACAGTAGTTAAAGTGTTAGATCCATGGGTTTGCCGTGACACCGAGCAGAGACCTGCAGTCCAGCGGTGCAGGATGTCTCTCTGAAGCAGAGGATGGCGGTCGTCTTAATTTATGTCAGTCTTCTCAGACAGCCCACAAACATTGGAAGACTTTCTGATCAGAGACTGGAGCGGTGGTCCGGAGAGAGGAGGATGTGGAGCCGGAGCTCGTCTGGGGGGCGGAGCTCGGCAGCACCTGGTGTCGTTGTGTCCTGAGTCTGAATCTGCTGTCAGGAGGCTGACCTGGACCATACCATGCGTGGTGAAGCATGTGTAACAAATGTTCGCACATTTGGAGTACTGTGCCGGGAAGAGGACGTGCTGTCCCTGAAGGATGTCCGAGCTGAAAGATGTCCGAGCGGAGACACCGGAGCGTCCTGTCAGCAGCAGGTAACTATAGGTCAAGCTAACTAACGTCAGTAATCGCCGGTGGTTTAACGTAAATAATAAATAAACGCTAAACGTGAGACAGGAATATGATGGAGAAGATGCGAACAATGTTTCCATTTTCAATAGTTATCAGACGAAAACGTTTTAGTTTATGTCGCTCCATGCTAACGGTAATAGCTAATTACTAGCTAACATTAGCGTTAGCTAACAATGACATCAAATGGCCGGCTAGGTTGAAAGAACACGTTTTCTTGTGGACGAAAGAGTGTGATGCAAAACATGTCTGAGAAGTCTGAGTGACAACATGATTTTTTTTTTTAGCTAGCTACTGTCAATACTTCTGTTGAGCAGAAGCTGCTTTTTTTATTTTAAAAATCTGCCACTACACATGGAGACGCATTTGAAGCAGTTAGGCCAAGTAAAGGAATAGCGCATGCTAAACTGCACACATCACAAGAATATAGCCTGCAAGATGTGGTGAGGGAGGTCGCGGAATTTAGGATAACCCGACTGACTGACGTGGAGAACGTGGAGTCACGGTAAGAAATAATAAGTAAAAATAATCATTTCTTTAGAGGTTTGCATCAGCTGTGATGAGCTCCTCTGGCCAAGAATTAAATGATGTTGATGTGGAATTATTTGGGTTTTAAGACAGGTGTTTTTTTTATATTATTGTGGTTACTTTTTCATTTTTGACAGTCATTTCAGACCAATCCTGAGCTGCAGATATGTTCATGTTTAGGCTCAGAGTGGTGAGGGTATTTATGAGGGCTGCTGTTTGAGGTGAAAGGTGTGTTAAGAGGCTTAATAAGAGGCTCACAGAGGGACAGAGTCGGACAGCTGCGTTTCAATTATTGTGTTTGTGTATACGGTTTGTTTTGGAGTATGGACATAGTTGATGACTTAATACCTGCTGACTTCACTTGACCTGTCTCACTGCCTGTCTGTCACTGCGGCGGATTGATGCCGCTGTACTGTACTGAGTGTTGTGCTCTCAGTAGAGCTCCGGTTATAACGGCGGTGAAATTAAAAACACTCCAGCGTCTGTAGTTAGCATTTTCTGGAGGAAGATTTCACAGAGCAGAGTCCCTGGATTTGTCTCCAGTCATTAATGAGATGTTGATTCTCTTCCGGTTATATCACTTGATTACGCGTGAATTCGCGAGATTCACTGATACACTGCACTCTGTTGGAAGAGCATTTAATTGTTCTGCCTCTCACTTCACGCCGCTCACTTAGAGATTGGATAATCTTCCACGGCACACTTGATGATTTCTTACGGCACACTTGTGTGCCGCGGAACAGCTGTTGGGAATCACAGGATTGGAGCACAGTTATGGGGCGAATCTGATTGGCTCCTTGTGTTTTGGCTTTGATGTAAATCCGACAGGATTTACATCAAAGCTGGCGGGACTCGGCGAGGTAAGAAGACATACTACTAGCATACTACCGTTACAATTGTGCCTTATAATGTTAGCATTTTCATATTTGAACTTTTAAACTACTGTCGAAAATTTTGTGAAATGTAATTGCAAGTTATTTGAGTTTCATCTGGACGATGTTTGTCATTTTATTTTGCTAATTTATTCGCGGCTACTGGTCTTAGGTCTGAGCTAGCGCTCTCTAGCGAGCTAGCTTTAGCAACATGTCGAAGCAATTTATAAATGGTCCGTCGAGGCAGAATATCTTTACAGTTACTCCATGTTACAGTTACTATGATGCTAACAGTAGATGTGTCTGGTGTTAGCAAACACTATTGATTCTAAGAGTGCATTGCATGGTTTGACTGATTTGATGCTACTGACAGACAGCCTATAATGCATTGTGAGTTGATAATCTAGGCCACAACAGTTTATGATTGCTGTGTTTTGTCTTGTGTCTATCTGGGAAGGTGTCATTATGCTAATAATAATATAATAATGCTAAAAAAATGCCAGCTCATGCTATTTTCCTTGATTAATGTTGTCTAAATGCCATTTTTAATGTAGGGTTTGTGTACAATGTTGGCCTGACAAATTTTTTTTAAACTGTGATATGTAGCTAATTGTATGTGGATTTTGATGGTAGCTTCTTGATAATAGTCCTGTTTTTTGTGAGGATGTTTTGGTATTCTTATGTAATAAGGTGTAATAGTAATACCAATGTCATACTCATCAATGGCTAAATTTGAACATTCGGTGTATTTGGATAATATTAAACTGAAACTCATGTCACTTGGTAATGAGAGGTTAAAAAGAAAAGATAATCATGGGGATATACATTTAACCATGGAGTCAGGGCTGTAGAAATTTATTGTAATGATGAACTGGTAGTTTACTTCACCATTTAAGATTTACATTGTGTCAATGTCAATGTTACTCACTACTGTTAGCAGACTATTACCCAAACTATTACCATTTCTTTTTTTCCAATTTGTCATGTCAACTGGTACCTGAAGTATGTGCTCCTGTGACTAATATTAATGTACTCTCTGTGTGTGTGTGTGTGTGTGTGTGTGTGTGTGTGTGTGTGTGTGAGAGTGAGTGAGTGAGTGAGTGAGAGAGAGATTGGAAGTTGAAAATGTAGGCTTAAACAGCTTTGGATTAATTTGTTTGTGTGTGTGTGTCCTCAAGTGGTGCTGTGAAGCATTTTCATTGTAGGCTTTAATCCTGTTTTCTTCTGATATTAATACTGCAGTACTATTTTGATAATAGAGGTTATTATGTAATAAAGTGTATTTGTAATACCAGAGTCATAGCCATTAATGTCTTAAATTAGGCCTCATTTCAAGAGAGAAAAAAGTTAAAAAAAAAACCCTGTATACTTTTTTCAATAGTAATGGAAAAAAATAATTCTTGATGGGAATGCACAGAGTAGGTCATGTCAACTTTTAGTGAAGCTTATGTTTTGATATTTGTATATTTGAATAAAATTGACCAATATTAATGAAAAAAATATGAAAATGAAATATAAATTTTTTTGGTCATGAGTTACCTTAAAAGGTGAGAAAAAAGTTGGTAAATTTTTTTTCTACATTTCCTAAAACCAGTCTTATGTCATGAGGTCCTTTTTGACCCCTGAGGACCATGGGTGCTATAAAAATGTATAAAACACGTAAAAATGTATGAAGAAAGTTAAAATTTATATTATCTATAAAGGATGCAGAGGGGCACATATGCTGAAAATTTTGCTGTGTTTCTAGAGGTGCTATGTGTGTATTTAATTCTAATGATTATATTCAGCTTTATACTGATTTTTATGAATAAGTGATGCATTAATTCAGTTATTTAAAGCATTAATTACACATTATTATTACATTGCTGCAATGCTCACGGTTGTCATCCTGTTCTAGATAAACACTACTTCACCTAAGAGACTTGAGTATCCAGTTCTTCATTGACCTTCAGCATTCAGTTGTTTGTCTTCACCTTTTCAGGTAAGCAATTAAAAAAAATGCTTTTGTAATGTTGAGAAACACTGAAATTATTATTCATAAAAAACTTTCAACCACTGTTCTGTGATGTCACGTATAGTGATATACAAATATATCTGAAGGAAAGGTGTATTTGGGATAATCAATATTATTAGTATTATTCATGTATTTATTCATTTTTAAATCAGAGAATGGGGGAAAATAGATTATTAGTACAAAAACTAGTAACTAGTAAAAAAAAAAATTGGTAACAATAATGTTCATCTATTAATTGACGCTTGGTCAAACTCTCATCTAATTAAGTATTGCTGTCTCATTAATGTATTAATGTATTTATTTATTTTGTCGGCTAAAACCTGAGGAGAAGAAGAAGATGACTTTATTAATCCCACAATGGGAAATTCAACCTCTGCATTTAACCCATCCTTTTTTACACACAAGTGAACACACCATGCAAGGAGCAGTGGGCAGCACATTACTGCGCCCGAAGCCATCACCATGTTGTTTTTTCACATCAGAATAAGTATTTCACATGATGCAGATCTTTCAGCATGTGGTCCTCAATATATAGTATAGAAGTCACTGTATTTTCTGACTTTTCCAGGTTTCCTGTGTCCAGCATCTTCAAGACAGACTAAGCTAACTTTTCATATTTTTTGCACATTTATATTTAGGTTAGGTTTATAGTAGAGTTTTTAGTTTGTATAGTTTAGCTTTTTATGCTGGTCTAGGGACAGTTAAGTTAGCAAATTAATTTAGTTCAGATCACTTACAGTTGCATATTATTGTTACAATTGTGTTATTTTGTGAGTTATTGTTGTACAGGCTATTGTATATTGCAGGACCAAGTGAGACGAGGAAGACCACTGCTTCCAAGATGCCGCGCTCAGAAAGTGCGTTGGACAAGTGTCGACCTTGCAGATCCTGCCCCACTGAGCCCAACCACTTCCGACCATGGGGTACCTCAAAGACCTCCGTCAACCAGCCGGCTGTGGATGATGGATAACGCACCCACAACTCCTTCTCCAGTCTACAAGGTATGGGTTTCTTTTTTTCCCCATCACAGTGGACACAGACGTGGCCTGATAATACAATCTGCTGTCTTAACTACTTCCTTTGAATAATAAAATATTAATTCACAATTGAGTATTTATAATGTATGAATAAATTTGGTATTGTGTGTCATCTGGTTCTGAAAATACAGACACCCCCACAGTCCAAGAACAGCTGGATGACCTCTGGACCCACTTGCCCCCGTTCACCAGTTGAAAAGATAGGCTTTTTAAAAAATTCTTCAATTGTTAATTCTGCACAAAGTGATACACAAAACATTGTATGTCTTCCATTTCAACAAACACAAACATGAAATGTATATTTCAATACATAACTTAATGCAAATCAATCATACTAAACATCATCTTTTTTTTTAAACCAACCATTGCACGCACTTCCATCCAAGGAGAGGTTGCATCTTGATGGTAACTTTTTAGATTAACAAAACTTTTGTGAGATTTGTAATTGTTGTTTCTGGGGAGGGGGCGGAGAGGGTAAGTCTAAACATTGCATGCAAGAGACCAACACCGGTGTCTCAGGGGAAAGCTATCTGTATACACAAGTATCAATCTACTTGGTTGCTTCAAAATTTTACGATAGTTTTGCAATTCCTGACCCAGAGAGAAGCACATCAAACAAACAAAAAAAGCAATGGTAGATTTTCAAGGCCTTTCAATGACATTAACATTATTTTCAATGACATTCATTTTGCAATTAACATTAGTTTTATCTGCTAAAACATAACTATAATGACATTCAAATGTACCGGCAGTCGCCGGTTCGCATGGTCTTAGCGGGAGAGTTACTGGTTTGCATGGTCTCAGAGGCAGAGTTACTGGTTCACATGGTCTCAGCGACAAAGTTACTGCTTCACATGGTCTCAGCGGCAGAGTTACTGGTTCACATGGTCTCAGCGACAGAGTCACCGGTTCACATGGTCTCTCAGCGACACAGTCGCCGGTTCGCATGATCTCGGTGGCAGTCGCCGGTTCACATGGTCTCAGTAGCAGTCGCCGGTTCGCGTGGTGTCAGTGGCAGTCGCCGGTTCGCATGGTCTTAGCGGGATAATTACTGGTTTGCATGGTCTTAGAGGCAGAGTTACTGGTTCACATGGTCTCAGCGACAAAGTTACTGCTTCACATGGTCTCAGCGGCAGAGTTACTGGTTCACATGGTCTCAGCGACAGAGTCACCGGTTCACATGGTCTCTCAGCGACACAGTCGCCGGTTCGCATGGTCTCGGTGGCAGTCACCGGTTCGCATGGTCTCAGTAGCAGTCGCCGGTTCGCATTGTCTCGGTGGCAGTCGCCGGTTCACATGGTCTCAGTAGCAGTCGCCGGTTCGCATGGTCTCAGTGGCAGTCGCCGGTTCGCATGGTCTTAGCGGGAGAGTTACTGGTTTGCATGTTTTCAGAGGCAGAGTTACTGGTTCACATGGTCTTAGCGGGAGAGTTACTGGTTTGCATGGTTTCAGAGGCAGAGTTACTGGTTCACATGGTCTCAGCGACAAAGTTACTGCTTCACATGGTCTCAGCGGCAGAGTTACTGGTTCACATGGTCTCAGCGACAGAGTCACCGGTTCACATGGTCTCTCAGCGACACAGTCGCCGGTTCGCATGGTCTCGGTGGCAGTCGCCGGTTCACATGGTCTCAGTGGCAGTCGCCGGTTCGCATGGTCTTAGCGGGAGAATTACTGGTTTGCATGGTCTTAGAGGCAGAGTTACTGGTTCACATGGTCTCAGCGACAAAGTTACTGCTTCACATGGTCTCAGCGGCAGAGTTACTGGTTCACATGGTCTCAGCGACAGAGTCACCGGTTCACATGGTCTCTCAGCGACACAGTCGCCGGTTCGCATGGTCTCGGTGGCAGTCACCGGTTCGCATGGTCTCAGTAGCAGTCGCCGGTTCGCATGGTCTCAGTGGCAGTCGCCGGTTCGCATGGTCTTAGCGGGAGAGTTACTGGTTTGCATGGTCTCGGAGGCAGAGTTACTGGTTCACATGGTCTCAGCAACAAAGTTACTGGTTCACATGGTCTCAGCGACAGAGTTACTGGTTCACATGGTCTCAGCGACAGAGTCACCGGTTCACATGGTCTCTCAGCGACACAGTCGCCGGTTCGCATGGTCTCGGTGGCAGTCGCCGGTTCACATGGTCTCAGTAGCAGTCGCCGGTTCGCATGGTCTCAGTGGCAGTCGCCGGTTCTCATGGTCTTAGCGGCAGAGTTACTGGTTTACATGTTTTCAGAGGCAGAGTTACTGGTTCACATGGTCTTAGCGAGAGAGTTACTGGTTTGCATGGTTTCAGAGGCAGAGTTACTGGTTCACATGGTCTCAGCGACAAAGTTACTGCTTCACATGGTCTCAGCGGCAGAGTTACTGGTTCACATGGTCTCAGCGACAGAGTCACCGGTTCACATGGTCTCTCAGCGACACAGTCGCCGGTTCGCATGGTCTCGGTGGCAGTCGCTGGTTCACATGGTCTCAGTAGCAGTCGCCGGTTCGCGTGGTCTCAGTGGCAGTCGCCGGTTCGCATGGTCTTAGCGGGAGAATTACTGGTTTGCATGGTCTTAGAGGCAGAGTTACTGGTTCACATGGTCTCAGCGACAAAGTTACTGCTTCACATGGTCTCAGCGGCAGAGTTACTGGTTCACATGGTCTCAGCGACAGAGTCACCGGTTCACATGGTCTCTCAGCGACACAGTCGCCGGTTCGCATGGTCTCGGTGGCAGTCACCGGTTCGCATGGTCTCAGTAGCAGTCGCCTGTTCGCATGGTCTCAGTGGCAGTCGCCGGTTCGCATGGTCTTAGCGGGAGAGTTACTGGTTTGCATGTTTTCAGAGGCAGAGTTACTGGTTCACATGGTCTCAGCGACAGAGTCATCGGTTCACATGGTCTCTCAGCGACACAGTCGCCGGTTCGCATGGTCTCGGTGGCAGTCGCCGGTTTGCATGGTCTCAGTGGCAGTCGCCGGTTCGCATGGTCTTAGCGGGAGAATTACTGGTTTGCATGGTCTTAGAGGCAGAGTTACTGGTTCACATGGTCTCAGCGACATAGTTACTGCTTCACATGGTCTCAGCGACAGAGTCACCGGTTCGCATGGTCTCGGTGGCAGTCGCCGGTTCACATGGTCTCAGTAGCAGTCGCCGGTTCGCGTGGTGTCAGTAGCAGTCGCCGGTTCGCATGGTCTCAGTGGCAGTCTCCGGTTCGCATGGTCTTAGCGGGAGAGTTACTGGTTTGCATGGTCTCGGAGGCAGAGTTACTGGTTCACATGGTCTCAGCGACAAAGTTACTGGTTCACATGGTCTCAGCGACAGAGTTACTGGTTCACATGGTCTCAGCGACAGAGTCACCGGTTCACATGGTCTCTCAGCGACACAGTCGCCGGTTCGCATGGTCTCGGTGGCAGTCGCCGGTTCACATGGTCTCAGTAGCAGTCGCCGGTTCGCGTGGTGTCAGTAGCAGTCGCCGGTTCGCATGGTCTCAGTGGCAGTCTCCGGTTCGCATGGTCTTAGCGGGAGAGTTACTGGTTTGCATGGTCTCGGAGGCAGAGTTACTGGTTCACATGGTCTCAGCGACAAAGTTACTGATTCACATGGTCTCAGCGACAGAGTTACTGGTTCACATGGTCTCAGCGACAGAGTCATCGGTTCACATGGTCTCTCAGCGACACAGTCGCCGGTTCGCATGGTCTCGGTGGCAGTCGCCGGTTCACATGGTCTCAGTAGCAGTCGCCGGTTCGCGTGGTGTCAGTGGCAGTCACTGGTTCGCATGGTCTTAGCGGGAGAGTTACTGGTTCGCATGGTCTCGGAGGCAGAGTTACTGGTTCACATGGTCTCAGCGACAAAGTTACTGGTTCACATGGTCTCAGCGGCAGAGTTACTGGTTCACATGGTCTCAGCGACAGAGTCACCGGTTCACATGGTCTCTCAGCGACACAGTCGCCGGTTCGCATGGTCTCGGTGGCAGTCGCCGGTTCACATGGTCTCAGTAGCAGTCGCCGGTTCGCGTGGTGTCAGTAGCAGTCGCCGGTTCGCATGGTCTCAGTGGCAGTCTCCGGTTCGCATGGTCTTAGCGGGAGAGTTACTGGTTTGCATGGTCTCGGAGGCAGAGTTACTGGTTCACATGGTCTCAGCGACAAAGTTACTGGTTCACATGGTCTCAGCGACAGAGTTACTGGTTCACATGGTCTCAGCGACAGAGTCACCGGTTCACATGGTCTCTCAGCGACACAGTCGCCGGTTCGCATGGTCTCGGTGGCAGTCGCCGGTTCACATGGTCTCAGTAGCAGTCGCCGGTTCGCGTGGTGTCAGTGGCAGTCACTGGTTCGCATGGTCTTAGCGGGAGAGTTACTGATTCGCATGGTCTCGGAGGCAGAGTTACTGGTTCACATGGTCTCAGCGACAAAGTTACTGGTTCACATGGTCTCAGCGGCAGAGTTACAGGTTCACATGGTCTCAGCGACAGAGTCACCGGTTCACATGGTCTCTCAGCGACACAGTCGCCGGTTCGCATGGTCTCGGTGGAAGTCGCTGGTTCACATGGTCTCAGTAGCAGTCGCCGGTTCGCGTGGTGTCAGTGGCAGTCACTGGTTCGCATGGTCTTAGCGGGAGAGTTACTGGTTCGCATGGTCTCGGAGGCAGAGTTACTGGTTCACATGGTCTCAGCGACAAAGTTACTGGTTCACATGGTCTCAGCGGCAGAGTTACTGGTTCACATGGTCTCAGCGGCAGAGTTACTGGTTCACATGGTCTCAGCGACAGAGTCACCGGTTCACATGGTCTCTCAGCGACACATTCGCCGGTTCGCATGGTCTCGGTGGAAGTCGCTGGTTCACATGGTCTCAGTAGCAGTCGCCGGTTCGCGTGGTCTCAGTGGCAGTCGCTGGTTCACATGGTCTCTCAGCGACACAGTCGCCGGTTCGCATGGTCTCGGTGGCAGTCGCCGGTTCGCATGGTCTCAGTAGCAGTCGCCGGTTCGCATGGTCTCAGTGGCAGTCGCCGGTTCGCATGGTCTTAGCGGGAGAGTTACTGGTTCACATGGTCTCGGAGGCAGAGTTACTGGTTCACATGGTCTCAGCGACAAAGTTACTGGTTCACATGGTCTCAGCGGCAGAGTTACTGGTTCACATGGTCTCAGCGACAGAGTCACCGGTTCACATGGTCTCTCAGCGACACAGTCGCCGGTTCGCATGGTCTCGGTGGAAGTCGCTGGTTCACATGGTCTCAGTAGCAGTCGCCGGTTCGCGTGGTCTCAGTGGCAGTCGCCGGTTCGCATGGTCTTAGCGGGAGAGTTACTGGTTTGCATGTTTTCAGAGGCAGAGTTACTGGTTCACATGGTCTTAGCGGGAGAGTTACTGGTTTGCATGGTTTCATAGGCAGAGTTACTGGTTCACATGGTCTCAGCGACAAAGTTACTGCTTCACATGGTCTCAGCGGCAGAGTTACTGGTTCACATGGTCTCTCAGCGACACAGTCGCCGGTTTGCATGGTCTCGGTGGCAGTCGCCGGTTCGCATGGTCTCAGTAGCAGTCGCCGGTTCGCATGGTCTCAGTGGCAGTCGCCGGTTCGCATGGTCTTAGCGGGAGAGTTACTGGTTCACATGGTCTCGGAGGCAGAGTTACTGGTTCACATGGTCTCAGCGACAGAGTTACTGGTTCACATGGTCTCAGCGACAGAGTTACTGGTTCACATGGTCTCAGCGACAGAGTCACCGGTTCACATGGTCTCTCAGCGACACAGTCGCCGGTTCGCATGGTCTCGGTGGCAGTCGCCGGTTCACATGGTCTCAGTAGCAGTCGCCGGTTCGCATGGTCTCAGTGGCAGTCGCCGGTTCGCATGGTCTTAGCGGGAGAATTACTGGTTTGCATGGTCTTAGAGGCAGAGTTACTGGTTCACATGGTCTCAACGACATAGTTACTGCTTCACATTGTCTCAGCGACAGAGTTACTGGTTCACATGGTCTCAGCGACAGAGTCACCGGTTCACATGGTCTCTCAGCGACACAGTCGCCGGTTCGCATGGTCTCGGTGGCAATCGCCGGTTCACATGGTCTCAGTAGCAGTCGCCGGTTCGCGTGGTGTCAGTAGCAGTCGCCGGTTCGCATGGTCTCAGTGGCAGTCTCCGGTTCGCATGGTCTTAGCGGGAGAGTTACTGGTTTGCATGGTCTCGGAGGCAGAGTTACTGGTTCACATGGTCTCAGCGACAAAGTTACTGGTTCACATGGTCTCAGCGACAGAGTTACTGGTTCACATGGTCTCAGCGACAGAGTCACCGGTTCACATGGTCTCTCAGCGACACAGTCGCCGGTTCGCATGGTCTCGGTGGCAGTCGCCGGTTCACATGGTCTCAGTAGCAGTCGCCGGTTCGCGTGGTGTCAGTAGCAGTCGCCGGTTCGCATGGTCTCAGTGGCAGTCTCCGGCTCGCATGGTCTTAGCGGGAGAGTTACTGGTTTGCATGGTCTCGGAGGCAGAGTTACTGGTTCACATGGTCTCAGCGACAAAGTTACTGGTTCACATGGTCTCAGCGACACAGTCGCCGGTTCGCATGGTCTCGGTGGAAGTCGCTGGTTCACATGGTCTCAGTAGCAGTCGCCGGTTCGCGTGGTGTCAGTGGCAGTCACTGGTTCGCATGGTCTTAGCGGGAGAGTTACTGGTTCGCATGGTCTCGGAGGCAGAGTTACTGGTTCACATGGTCTCAGCGACAAAGTTACTGGTTCACATGGTCTCAGCGGCAGAGTTACTGGTTCACATGGTCTCAGCGACAGAGTCACCGGTTCACATGGTCTCTCAGCGACACAGTCACCGGTTCGCATGGTCTCGGTGGAAGTCGCTGGTTCACATGGTCTCAGTAGCAGTCGCCGGTTCGCGTGGTCTCAGTGGCAGTCGCCGGTTCGCATGGTCTTAGCGGGAGAGTTACTGGTTTGCATGTTTTCAGAGGCAGAGTTACTGGTTCACATGGTCTTAGCGGGAGAGTTACTGGTTTGCATGGTTTCATAGGCAGAGTTACTGGTTCACATGGTCTCAGCGACAGAGTTACTGGTTCACATGGTCTCAGCGACAGAGTCACCGGTTCACATGGTCTCTCAGCGACACAGTCGCCGGTTCGCATGGTCTCAGTGGCAGTCGCCGGTTCACATGGTCTCAGTAGCAGTCGCCGGTTCGCATGGTCTCAGTGGCAGTCGCCGGTTCGCATGGTCTTAGCGGGAGAATTACTGGTTTGCATGGTCTTAGAGGCAGAGTTACTGGTTCACATGGTCTCAGCGACATAGTTACTGCTTCACATTGTCTCAGCGACAGAGTTACTGGTTCACATGGTCTCAGCGACAGAGTCACCGGTTCACATGGTCTCTCAGCGACACAGTCGCCGGTTCGCATGGTCTCGGTGGCAATCGCCGGTTCACATGGTCTCAGTAGCAGTCGCCGGTTCGCGTGGTGTCAGTAGCAGTCGCCGGTTCGCATGGTCTCAGTGGCAGTCTCCGGTTCGCATGGTCTTAGCGGGAGAGTTACTGGTTTGCATGGTCTCGGAGGCAGAGTTACTGGTTCACATGGTCTCAGCGACAAAGTTACTGGTTCACATGGTCTCAGCGACAGAGTTACTGGTTCACATGGTCTCAGCGACAGAGTCACCGGTTCACATGGTCTCTCAGCGACACAGTCGCCGGTTCGCATGGTCTCGGTGGCAGTCGCCGGTTCACATGGTCTCAGTAGCAGTCGCCGGTTCGCGTGGTGTCAGTAGCAGTCGCCGGTTCGCATGGTCTCAGTGGCAGTCTCCGGCTCGCATGGTCTTAGCGGGAGAGTTACTGGTTTGCATGGTCTCGGAGGCAGAGTTACTGGTTCACATGGTCTCAGCGACAAAGTTACTGGTTCACATGGTCTCAGCGACAGAGTTACTGGTTCACATGGTCTCAGCGACAGAGTCACCGGTTCACATGGTCTCTCAGCGACACAGTCGCCGGTTCGCATGGTCTCGGTGGCAGTCGCCGGTTCACATGGTCTCAGTAGCAGTCGCCGGTTCGCGTGGTGTCAGTAGCAGTCGCCGGTTCGCATGGTCTCAGTGGCAGTCTCCGGTTCGCATGGTCTTAGCGGGAGAGTTACTGGTTTGCATGGTCTCGGAGGCAGAGTTACTGGTTCACATGGTCTCAGCGACAAAGTTACTGGTTCACATGGTCTCAGCGACAGAGTTACTGGTTCACATGGTCTCAGCGACAGAGTCATCGGTTCACATGGTCTCTCAGCGACACAGTCGCCGGTTCGCATGGTCTCGGTGGCAGTCGCCGGTTCACATGGTCTCAGTAGCAGTCGCCGGTTCGCGTGGTGTCAGTGGCAGTCACTGGTTCGCATGGTCTCAGCGACAAAGTTACTGGTTCACATGGTCTCAGCGACAGTTACTGGTTCACATGGTCTCAGCGACAGAGTCACCGGTTCACATGGTCTCTCAGCGACACAGTCGCCGGTTCGCATGGTCTCGGTGGAAGTCGCTGGTTCACATGGTCTCAGTAGCAGTCGTCGGTTCGCGTGGTCTCAGTGGCAGTCGCCGGTTCGCATGGTCTTAGCGGGAGAGTTACTGGTTTGCATGTTTTCAGAGGCAGAGTTACTGGTTCACATGGTCTTAGCGGGAGAGTTACTGGTTTGCATGGTTTCATAGGCAGAGTTACTGGTTCACATGGTCTCAGCGACAAAGTTACTGCTTCACATGGTCTCAGCGGCAGAGTTACTGGTTCACATGGTCTCTCAGCGACACAGTCGCCGGTTCGCATGGTCTCGGTGGCAGTCGCCGGTTCGCATGGTCTCAGTAGCAGTCGCCGGTTCGCATGGTCTCAGTGGCAGTCGCCGGTTCGCATGGTCTTAGCGGGAGAGTTACTGGTTCACATGGTCTCGGAGGCAGAGTTACTGGTTCACATGGTCTCAGCGACAAAGTTACTGGTTCACATGGTCTCAGCGACAGAGTTACTGGTTCACATGGTCTCAGCCACAGAGTCACCGGTTCACATGGTCTCTCAGCGACACAGTCGCCGGTTCGCATGGTCTCGGTGGCAGTCGCCGGTTCACATGGTCTCAGTAGCAGTCGCCGGTTCGCATGGTCTCAGTGGCAGTCGCCGGTTCGCATGGTCTTAGCGGGAGAATTACTGGTTTGCATGGTCTTAGAGGCAGAGTTACTGGTTCACATGGTCTCAGCGACATAGTTACTGCTTCACATTGTCTCAGCGACAGAGTTACTGGTTCACATGGTCTCAGCGACAGAGTCACCGGTTCACATGGTCTCTCAGCGACACAGTCGCCGGTTCGCATGGTCTCGGTGGCAATCGCCGGTTCACATGGTCTCAGTAGCAGTCGCCGGTTCGCGTGGTGTCAGTAGCAGTCGCCGGTTCGCATGGTCTCAGTGGCAGTCTCCGGTTCGCATGGTCTTAGCGGGAGAGTTACTGGTTTGCATGGTCTCGGAGGCAGAGTTACTGGTTCACATGGTCTCAGCGACAGAGTTACTGGTTCACATGGTCTCAGCGACAGAGTCACCGGTTCACATGGTCTCTCAGCGACACAGTCGCCGGTTCGCATGGTCTCGGTGGCAGTCGCCGGTTCACATGGTCTCAGTAGCAGTCGCCGGTTCGCGTGGTGTCAGTAGCAGTCGCCGGTTCGCATGGTCTCAGTGGCAGTCTCCGGCTCGCATGGTCTTAGCGGGAGAGTTACTGGTTTGCATGGTCTCGGAGGCAGAGTTACTGGTTCACATGGTCTCAGCGACAAAGTTACTGCTTCACATGGTCTCAGCGGCAGAGTTACTGGTTCACATGGTCTCAGCGACAGAGTCACCGGTTCACATGGTCTCTCAGCGACACAGTCGCCGGTTCGCATGGTCTCGGAGGCAGTTGCCGGTTCGCATGGTCTCAGTAGCAGTCGCCGGTTTGCATGGTCTCAGTGGCAGTCGCCGGTTCGAATGGTCTTAGCGGGAGAGTTACTGGTTTGCATGTTTTCAGAGGCAGAGTTACTGGTTCACATGGTCTTAGCGGGAGAGTTACTGGTTTGCATGGTTTCAGAGGCAGAGTTACTGGTTCACATGGTCTCAGCGACAAAGTTACTGCTTCACATGGTCTCAGCGGCAGAGTTACTGGTTCACATGGTCTCAGCGACAGAGTCACCGGTTCACATGGTCTCTCAGCGACACAGTCGCCGGTTCGCATGGTCTCGGTGGCAGTCGCCGGTTCGCATGGTCTCAGTAGCAGTCGCCGGTTCGCATGGTCTCAGTGGCAGTCACCGGTTCGCATGGTCTTAGCGGGAGAGTTACTGGTTTGCATGGTCTCGGAGGCAGAGTTACTGTTTCACATGGTCTCAGCGACAAAGTTACTGGTTCACATGGTCTCAGCGACAGAGTCACCGGTTCACATGGTCTCTCAGCGACACAGTCACCGGTTCGCATGGTCTCGGTGGCAGTCGCCGGTTCACATGGTCTCAGTAGCAGTCGCCGGTTCGCATGGTCTCAGTGGCAGTCACCGGTTCTCATGGTCTTAGCGGGAGAGTTACTGGTTTACATGTTTTCAGAGGCAGAGTTACTGGTTCACATGGTCTTAGCGAGAGAGTTACTGGTTTGCATGGTTTCAGAGGCAGAGTTACTGGTTCACATGGTCTCAGCGACAAAGTTACTGCTTCACATGGTCTCAGCGGCAGAGTTACTGGTTCACATGGTCTCAGCGACAGAGTCACCGGTTCACATGGTCTCTCAGCGACACAGTCGCCGGTTCGCATGGTCTCGGTGGCAGTCGCTGGTTCACATGGTCTCAGTAGCAGTCGCCGGTTCGCGTGGTCTCAGTGGCAGTCGCCGGTTCGCATGGTCTTAGCGGGAGAGTTACTGGTTTGCATGGTCTCGGAGGCAGAGTTACTGGTTCACATGGTCTCAGCGACAAAGTTACTGGTTCACATGGTCTCAGCGACAGAGTTACTGGTTCACATGGTCTCAGCGACAGAGTCACCGGTTCACATGGTCTCTCAGCGACACAGTCGCCGGTTCGCATGGTCTCGGTGGCAGTCGCCGGTTCACATGGTCTCAGTAGCAGTCGCCGGTTCGCATGGTCTCAGTGGCAGTCGCCGGTTCGCATGGTCTTAGCGGGAGAGTTACTGGTTTGCATGTTTTCAGAGGCAGAGTTACTGGTTCACATGGTCTTAGCGGGAGAGTTACTGGTTTGCATGGTTTCAGAGGCAGAGTTACTGGTTCACATGGTCTCAGCGACAAAGTTACTGCTTCACATGGTCTCAGCGGCAGAGTTACTGGTTCACATGGTCTCAGCGACAGAGTCACCGGTTCACATGGTCTCTCAGCGACACAGTCGCCGGTTCGCATGGTCTCGGTGGCAGTCGCCGGTTCACATGGTCTCAGTAGCAGTCGCCGGTTCGCGTGGTCTCAGTGGCAGTCGCCGGTTCGCATGGTCTTAGCGGGAGAATTACTGGTTTGCATGGTCTTAGAGGCAGAGTTACTGGTTCACATGGTCTCAGCGACAAAGTTACTGCTTCACATGGTCTCAGCGGCAGAGTTACTGGTTCACATGGTCTCAGCGACAGAGTCACCGGTTCACATGGTCTCTCAGCGACACAGTCGCCGGTTCGCATGGTCTCGGTGGCAGTCGCCGGTTCGCATGGTCTCAGTAGCAGTCACCGGTTCGCATGGTCTCAGTGGCAGTCGCCGGTTCGCATGGTCTTAGCGGGAGAGTTACTGGTTTGCATGGTCTCGGAGGCAGAGTTACTGGTTCACATGGTCTCAGCGACAGAGTTACCGGTTCACATGGTCTCTCAGCGACACAGTCGCCGGTTCGCATGGTCTCGGTGGCAGTCGCCGGTTCACATGGTCTCAGTAGCAGTCGCCGGTTCGCGTGGTCTCAGTGGCAGTCGCCGGTTCGCATGGTCTTAGCGGGAGAATTACTGGTTTGCATGGTCTTAGAGGCAGAGTTACTGGTTCACATGGTCTCAGCGACAAAGTTACTGCTTCACATGGTCTCAGCGGCAGAGTTACTGGTTCACATGGTCTCAGCGACAGAGTCACCGGTTCACATGGTCTCTCAGCGACACAGTCGCCGGTTCGCATGGTCTCGGTGGCAGTCGCCGGTTCGCATGGTCTCAGTAGCAGTCACCGGTTCGCATGGTCTCAGTGGCAGTCGCCGGTTCGCATGGTCTTAGCGGGAGAGTTACTGGTTTGCATGGTCTCGGAGGCAGAGTTACTGGTTCACATGGTCTCAGCGACAGAGTTACTGGTTCACATGGTCTCAGCGACAGAGTAACCGGTTCACATGGTCTCTCAGCGACACAGTCGCCGGTTCGCATGGTCTCGGTGGCAGTCGCCGGTTCACATGGTCTCAGTAGCAGTCGTCGGTTCGCATGGTCTCAGTGGCAGTCACCGGTTCGCATGGTCTTAGCGGGAGAGTTACTGGTTTGCATGTTTTCAGAGGCAGAGTTACTGGTTCACATGGTCTTAGCGGGAGAGTTACTGGTTTGCATGGTTTCAGAGGGCAGAGTTACTGGTTCACATGGTCTCAGCGACAAAGTTACTGCTTCACATGGTCTCAGCGGCAGAGTTACTGGTTCACATGGTCTCAGCGACAGAGTCAACGGTTCACATGGTCTCTCAGCGACACAGTCGCCGGTTCGCATGGTCTCGGTGGCAGTCGCCGGTTCACATGGTCTCAGTAGCAGTCGCCGGTTCGCGTGGTCTCAGTGGCAGTCGCCGGTTCGCATGGTCTTAGCGGGAGAATTACTGGTTTGCATGGTCTTAGAGGCAGAGTTACTGGTTCACATGGTCTCAGCGACAAAGTTACTGCTTCACATGGTCTCAGCGGCAGAGTTACTGGTTCACATGGTCTCAGCGACACAGTCGCCGGTTCGCATGGTCTCGGTGGCAGTCGCCGGTTCGCATGGTCTCAGTAGCAGTCACCGGTTCGCATGGTCTCAGTGGCAGTCACCGGTTTGCATGGTCTGAGGCAGAGTTACTGGTTCACATGGTCTCAGCGACAAAGTTACTGCTTCACATGGTCTCAGCGGCAGAGTTACTGGTTCATATGGTCTCAGCGACAGAGTCACCGGTTCACATGGTCTCTCAGCGACACAGTCGCCGGTTCGCATGGTCTCGGTGGCAGTCGCCGGTTCACATGGTCTCAGTAGCAGTCGCCGGTTCGCGTGGTCTCAGTGGCAGTCGCCGGTTCGCATGGTCTTAGCGGGAGAATTACTGGTTTGCATGGTCTTAGAGGCAGAGTTACTGGTTCACATGGTCTCAGCGACAAAGTTACTGCTTCACATGGTCTCAGCGGCAGAGTTACTGGTTCACATGGTCTCAGCGACACAGTCGCCGGTTCGCATGGTCTCGGTGGCAGTCGCCGGTTCGCATGGTCTCAGTAGCAGTCACCGGTTCGCATGGTCTCAGTGGCAGTCACCGGTTTGCATGGTCTGAGGCAGAGTTACTGGTTCACATGGTCTCAGCGACAAAGTTACTGCTTCACATGGTCTCAGCGGCAGAGTTACTGGTTCATATGGTCTCAGCGACAGAGTCACCGGTTCACATGGTCTCTCAGCGACACAGTCACCGGTTCGCATGGTCTCAGTGGCAGTCGCCGGTTCGCATGGTCTTAGCGGGAGAGTTACTGGTTTGCATGGTCTCGGAGGCAGAGTTACTGGTTCACATGGTCTCAGCGACAGAGTTACTGGTTCACATGGTCTCAGCGACAGAGTCACCGTTTCACATGGTCTCTCAGCGACACAGTCGCCGGTTCGCATGGTCTCAGTAGCAGTCGCCGGTTCGCATGGTCTCAGTGGCAGTCACCGGTTCGCATGGTCTTAGCGGGAGAGTTACTGGTTTGCATGTTTTCAGAGGCAGAGTTACTGGTTCACATGGTCTTAGCGGGAGAGTTACTGGTTTGCATGGTTTCAGAGGCAGAGTTACTGGTTCACATGGTCTCAGCGACAGAGTCACCGGTTCACATGGTCTCTCAGCGACAGAGTCGCCGGTTCGCATGGTCTCGGTGGCAGTCGCCGGTTCGCGTGGTCTCAGTGGCAGTCGCCGGTTCGCATGGTCTTAGCGGGAGAATTACTGGTTTGCATGGTCTTAGAGGCAGAGTTACTGGTTCACATGGTCTCAGCGACAAAGTTACTGCTTCACATGGTCTCAGCGGCAGAGTTACTGGTTCACATGGTCTCAGCGACAGAGTCACCGGTTCACATGGTCTCTCAGCGACACAGTCGCCGGTTCGCATGGTCTCGGTGGCAGTCGCCGGTTCGCATGGTCTCAGTAGCAGTCGCCGGTTCGCATGGTCTCAGTGGCAGTCGCCGGTTCGCATGGTCTTAGCGGGAGAGTTATTGGTTTGCATGTTTTCAGAGGCAGAGTTACTGGTTCACATGGTCTTAGCGGGAGAGTATTGGTTTGCATGGTTTCAGAGGCAGAGTTACTGGTTCACATGGTCTCAGCGACAAAGTTACTGCTTCACATGGTCTCAGCGGCAGAGTTACTGGTTCACATGGTCTCAGCGACAGAGTCACCGGTTCACATGGTCTCTCAGCGACACAGTCGCCGGTTCGCATGGTCTCGGTGGCAGTCCCCAGTTCGCATGGTCTCAGTAGCAGTCGCCGGTTCGCATGGTCTCAGTGGCAGTCGCCGGTTCACATGGTCTTAGCGGGAGAGTTACTGGTTCACATGGTCTCAGCGACACAGTCGCCGGTTCGCATGGTCTTAGCGGGAGAGTTACTGGTTTGCATGTTTTCAGAGGCAGAGTTACTGGTTCACATGGTCTCAGCGACAGAGTTACTGGTTCACATGGTCTCAGCGACAGAGTCACCGGTTCACATGGTCTCTCAGCGACACAGTCGCCGGTTCGCATGGTCTCGGTGGCAGTCACCGGTTCACATGGTCTCAGTAGCAGTCACCGGTTCGCATGGTCTCAGTGGCAGTCACCGGTTCGCATGGTCTTAGCGGGAGAGTTACTGGTTTGCATGTTTTCAGAGGCAGAGTTACTGGTTCACATGGTCTTAGCGGGAGAGTTACTGGTTTGCATGGTTTCAGAGGCAGAGTTACTGGTTCACATGGTCTCAGCGACAAAGTTACTGCTTCACATGGTCTCAGCGACAGAGTCACCGGTTCACATGGTCTCTCAGCGACACAGTCGCCGGTTCGCATGGTCTCAGTAGCAGTCGCCGGTTCGCATGGTCTCAGTGGCAGTCGCCGGTTCACATGGTCTTAGCGGGAGAGTTACTGGTTCACATGGTCTCAGCGACACAGTCGCCGGTTCGCATGGTCTTATCGGGAGAGTTACTGGTTTGCATGTTTTCAGAGGCAGAGTTACTGGTTCACATGGTCTCAGCGACAGAGTTACTGGTTCACATGGTCTCAGCGACAGAGTCACCGGTTCACATGGTCTCTCAGCGACACAGTCGCCGGTTCGCATGGTCTCGGTGGCAGTCACCGGTTCACATGGTCTCAGTAGCAGTCACCGGTTCGCATGGTCTCAGTGGCAGTCACCGGTTCGCATGGTCTTAGCGGGAGAGTTACTGGTTTGCATGTTTTCAGAGGCAGAGTTACTGGTTCACATGGTCTTAGCGGGAGAGTTACTGGTTTGCATGGTTTCAGAGGCAGAGTTACTGGTTCACATGGTCTCAGCGACAAAGTTACTGCTTCACATGGTCTCAGCGACAGAGTCACCGGTTCACATGGTCTCTCAGCGACACAGTCGCCGGTTCGCATGGTCTCAGTGGCAGTCGCCGGTTCGCATGGTCTTAGCGGGAGAGTTATTGGTTTGCATGGTCTCAGAGGCAGAGTTACTGGTTCACATGGTCTCAGCGACAAAGTTACTGCTTCACATGGTCTCAGCGGCAGAGTTACTGGTTCATATGGTCTCAGCGACAGAGTCACCGGTTCACATGGTCTCTCAGCGACACAGTCGCCGGTTCGCATGGTCTCGGTGGCAGTCGCCGGTTCGCATGGTCTCAGTAGCAGTCACCGGTTCGCATGGTCTCAGTGGCAGTCGCCGGTTCGCATGGTCTTAGCGGGAGAGTTACTGGTTTGCATGGTCTCAGAGGCAGAGTTACTGGTTCACATGGTCTCATCGACAAAGTTACTGCTTCACATGGTCTCAGCGGCAGAGTTACTGGTTCATATGGTCTCAGCGACAGAGTCACCGGTTCACATGGTCTCTCAGCGACACAGTCGCCGGTTCGCATGGTCTCGGTGGCAGTCGCCGGTTCGCATGGTCTCAGTAGCAGTCACCGGTTCGCATGGTCTCAGTGGCAGTCGCCGGTTCGCATGGTCTTAGCGGGAGAGTTACTGGTTTGCATGGTCTCAGAGGCAGAGTTACTGGTTCACATGGTCTCAGCGACAAAGTTACTGCTTCACATGGTCTCAGAGGCAGAGTTACTGTGGAGTACTGTTAGTGTGGAGAGGCTCATCCCACATGGGCTGGGTTACAAATACAGTTATACATATATTTCCTTTGTTGCATACATGTTTATATTTTTTTGTAACAAAATATGTTTTTATCATACTTGGCTGGGTGGGCCAGTGAGTAAAATGGGCGGGCCCTTTGCTGGCTACGTGTCTGGACTACAGATCTCCAGAAAATTATCTCATTATCTCAAGAAAACAAATGAAATTAACTCGTTATCATGAGAAAAAAATATATGAATGCATGGCCGTTCACCTAATAAGATAAGATATCTATCTACCCACCCTAGAAGAAGCAGCAAAAACTATGTAAGACAACCTGTTATTGTCTAGGGCAGGGATTCTGAAAGTGTGGTGCATGCACCCCTGGGGGTGCGCTAGCTGCCGCTAGGGGGTGCGCGAGATGAAAAATGTAATGGCGGTCTGATAATAACACAATTAGATTTTTTCCCCCCACACAATAACGAAGTGAAAATTAACATGTCCTTTGTAAAATGTAAAATCAAAAACTATATTAATTAATAAATAAATGCAGGCTATTCTAAATGCACTTCATCTTCAAATGAAGTGTAGAACAAGTTATCTTCTTCCATTTTTCCAACCTGTGTTATGATTGATGATTATGATGATGATACGATTATGACGGGTTGTTCAGCTCCACGCTCATTTAAACTTGCTGCAATTTTTGTTCAACGCGGCTCAAAATATTATAACATTTTCCCCAACTTATGTGCTTTCTGCCTCTGATCCTGAGCCTGTCATCATCCTCTTTGCTCTTAAAAGTGTAAGCTTGCGCATAACTTTGTTCCATTATATTGAAACTGTGTTCAGGTTAATTCAAATGCGAGACCGCATTGTTGTGATAGTGATTATTTTATTATGTGTTCTCATTTAACCCATTGACGCCTGGAAAGCGGATACGTCGTTTTGTAGTATTTGTATAAGCTCTCAAATACCTTTTTGAATTTCATTTCTATCTGCTACAGAGGCTGAAAAATCTATTATTTAGTAGAAGAGTTGACACTTTTTTTCCCAGAATTTTCCAGAATTTCCAGAAAATTAGAGGCTTATTTTAAAATCGCCCAGCGATTTTTCAGGCTTCAATGGGTTAAGCATGATTAAACATGCCGCCTTTAATATAGCTAGGAAAAGCTTATTGCATTTTTTTTTTTTTTTTTGAAGGTGTGGGGGATAGGGGGTGCGTCAACACGGTTGGGACATAGAAGGGGGTGCGCAGCTAAAAACGTTTGGCAACTGCTGAGTTAGAGTAAAGATGTCTGTGTTGGAGGGGGGGGGGGCTTTGGTAGTTAAGCAACCAGGTGGCCAGGTGGAGTCGACCAATCAGAGCAGAGCAATCAACTGAAATTAACTGACGGTGGAGACAGTTCCGCCACACTGAGCAGCCAGAGGTCGACAAACTGGAAATTCTGGCCTCGAACAGAAAGCATTTTTGGCAAATCATAATACCTATCATTGATCCGACTTCACTTTGAGCGTCCTGAGTTCTTCCTGAACATATACATATGGTTTTTTTTTTTATGAAAGATGAAAAAATAGCTTTGTTAGAGCGATCTAAAAAAAACTGTTAGATCTCCTTTTTCAGAAATGCGTTTTTAATATGGAAGCCAATGAGGCAGTTGGTGCGTGTTGGTGGCGCTTTTGTGTGTCCTACGCCCAAACTATAACTCTGACAGCTTTACCAGGTATAAATTATTTCTGTAGAGTGAAATTTGCGGCCTGGAGCGCAGTTTTAAAATTTATTTTTTGACAAATCTTCCTCTCCCTCTACACTCTGCTTGATGACATCACCACTCTTGACTCTCCATAGGGCAGCTGTTCTCAACCTTGGGGTCCCGACCCCAATTGGGGGCGTGAGATGGTTTCTGGGGGTTGCCAAATCATTTTGGAAGTCAGCTGTCTCCACTGTGTTAAAGTGTTCATGTGTTAATGTGTTTTAGTCTTTTTGGTCAATTTGTGTCTTTTTTGGCAATTGTGTGTCTTTCTTTGGTGATTTTGTGTCTTTTTTGGTGATTTTGTGTCTTTTTTGATCATTTGGTGGTCAATTTGTGTCTTTTTTTGGTCATTTTGTTCCTTTTTTTGTCATTTTGTGTCTTTTTGGTCAATATGTGTCTTTTTTGGTCATTTTGTGTCTTGTTTAGTCATTTTGTGTCTTTTTTTGGTCATTTTGTGTCTTTTTGGTCATTTTGTTTCTTTTTTTGGTCATTTTGTGTCTTTTTTTTGGTAATTGTGTGTCTTTTTGGTCATTTTGTTTCTTTTTTTGGTCATTTTGTGTCTTTTTTTGGTCATTTTGTGTCTTTTTTTTGGTAATTGTGTGTCTTTTTTGGTGATTTTGTTTCCTTTTTTGGTGATTTTGTTTCCTTTTTTGGTCATTTTGTCTTTTTTGGTCATTTTGTGTCTTGTTTAGTCATTTTGTGTCTTTTTTTGGTCGTTGTTTTCTTTTTTTGGTCATTTTGTGTCTTTTGGTCATTTTGTTTCTTTTTTTGGTCATTTTGTGTCTTTTTTTGTCATTTTGTGTCTTTTTGGTCATTTTGTGTCTTTTTTGGTGATTTTGTTTCCTTTTTTGGTGATTTTGTTTCCTTTTTTGGTCATTTTGTCTTTTTTGGTCATTTTGTGTCTTGTTTAGTCATTTTGTGTCTTTTTTTGGTCGTTGTTTTCTTTTTTTGGTCATTTTGTGTCTTTTGGTCATTTTGTTTCTTTTTTTGGTCATTTTGTGTCTTTTTTTGTCATTTTGTGTCTTTTTGGTCATTTTGTGTCTTTTTGGTCAATATGTGTCTTTTTTTGGTCATTTTTTGTCTTGTTTAGTCATTTTGTGTCTTTTTGGTGATTTTGTGTCTTGGTCATTTTGTTTCTTTTTTTGGTCATTTTGTTTCCTTTTTTGGTGATTTTGTGTCTTTTTTGGTCATTTTGTTTCTCTTTTTGGTCATTTTGTGTTTTTTTTTTCATTTTGTGTCTTTTTGGTCATTTTGTTTCCTTTTTTAGTCATTTTGTTTCTTTTTTTTGTTCATTTTGTGTCTTTTTTTGGTCATTTTGTGTCTTTTTGGTCAATATGTGTCTTTTTTGGTCATTTTGCGTCTTGTTTAGTCATTTTGTGTCTTTTTTGGTCATTTTTGTTTCTTTTTTTTGTCATTTTGTGTCTTTTTTGGTCATTTTGTTTCTCTTTTTGGTCATTTTGTGTCTTTTTGGTCATTTTGTTTCCTTTTTTAGTCATTTTGTTTCTTTTTTTGGTCATTTGGTGTCTTTTTTTGGTCATTTTGTGTCTTTTTGGTCAATATGCGTCTTTTTTAGTCATTTTGTGTCTTTTTTGGTCAATATGTGTCTTTTTTTGGTCATTTTTTGTCTTGTTTAGTCATTTTGTGTCTTTTTGGTCATTTTGTGTCTTTGTCATTTTGTTTCTTTTTTTGGTCATTTTGTTTCCTTTTTTGGTGATTTTGTGTCTTTTTTGGTCATTTTGTTTCTCTTTTTGGTCATTTTGTGGTTTTTTTTTCATTTTGTGTCTTTTTGGTCATTTTGTTTCCTTTTTTAGTCATTTTGTTTCTTTTTTTGTTTTGTGTCTTTTTTGGTCATTTTGTGTCTTTTTGGTCAATATGTGTCTTTTTTGGTCATTTTGCGTCTTGTTTAGTCATTTTGTGTCTTTTTTGGTCATTTTTGTTTCTTTTTTTGGTCATTTTGTGTCTTTTTTGGTCATTTTGTTTCTCTTTTTGGTCATTTTGTGTCTTTTTGGTCATTTTGTTTCCTTTTTTAGTCATTTTGTTTCTTTTTTTGGTCATTTGGTGTCTTTTTTTGGTCATTTTGTGTCTTTTTGGTCAATATGCGTCTTTTTTAGTCATTTTGTGTCTTTTTTTGTCATTTTGTTTCCTTTTTTGTCATTTTGTGTCTTTTTTGGTCAATATGTGTCTTTTTTTGGTCATTTTTTGTCTTGTTTAGTCATTTTGTGTCTTTTTGGTCATTTTGTGTCTTGGTCATTTTGTTTCTTTTTTTGGTCATTTTGTTTCCTTTTTTGGTGATTTTGTGTCTTTTTTGGTCATTTTGTTTCTCTTTTTGGTCATTTTGTGTTTTTTTTTTTCATTTTGTGTCTTTTTGGTCATTTTGTTTCCTTTTTTAGTCATTTTGTTTCTTTTTTTGTTCATTTTGTGTCTTTTTTTGGTCATTTTGTGTCTTTTTGGTCAATATGTGTCTTTTTTGGTCATTTTGCGTCTTGTTTAGTCATTTTGTGTCTTTTTTGGTCATTTTGTGTCTTTTTTGGTCATTTTGTTTCTCTTTTTGGTCATTTTGTGTCTTTTTGGTCATTTTGTTTCCTTTTTTAGTCATTTTGTTTCTTTTTTTGGTCATTTGGTGTCTTTTTTTGGTCATTTTGTGTCTTTTTGGTCAATATGCGTCTTTTTTAGTCATTTTGTGTCTTTTTTTGGGTGATCTGAACTGTGCGTGTGAGATTGTGTTCAGTGAGCGGGGGTCGCTGACAACATGCATGTTAAATTGGGGGTTGCGACTCAAAAAGGCTGAGAATAGCTGCCATAGAGTTACATTGGGGGAATTTTTTGATGTGTCTTTGCCCAATAATTTGCAAACCGTTTGTCAAAACCCTTAGAAAAGCCATAGCACACTTGTCATGGGTGAGCCGGTCGATTTGATACCTTTTTTGTGTATGTGCGACCAAAACTCTGGGAGGAGTAGTCGACCGAAAAAACACCACGGAAGAAACGGAAGAAAAATAAGAACTAGAAAATGTCTCAAGAAATTTTGATTGTGTGCTTGCCTCTGGCCCTTGATTCTCGTTGCTTAGATCACCAGTTAAACAGGGACTCTGTCCTGAGTTCACAGACACCTCATACAAGTATCTAGGACAAACGGTTCAAAAGTTATGAAAGGGGGCGTGGCTAATCAAAAGGGGCGGGGTTATCAATCACCAGTTAAACAGGAACTCCATGCCGAGTAATCTGACACTTTATACTAGTTTCTAGGACAAACGGTTCATTAGTTATTAAAGGGGGCGTGGCTAATCAAAAAGGGCGGGAATTTATGAAATATTGTTATGTATAAGTGGTCAGTGATGAACCATCATTATGCATGACAAGTTTGAGGAAGATTGGACAATGTATGGTCAAGTTATAAGGTCTCATGTTTTATGAAGTCTGTTCACTTAGAGTAAACTGACAGTTATCAGTTAGAATGTCTGTGTTGGAGGAGGGAGGGGGGAGGCTTTGGTAGCTAAGCAACCACGTGGCCAGATGGAGTCGACCAATAAGAGCAGAGCAATCAACTGAAATTAACTGCTGTTGGAGACAGTTCCACAGACAGAGGTGGACAAACTGAAAATTCTGGCCTCGAACAGAAAGCATTTTTGGCAAAACCATAATACCTATCATTGATCCGACTTCACTTTGAGCGTCCTGAGTTCTTCCTCAACGTCTACATATATTTTTTTTTAAGAAAAATGAAAAATAGCTTTGTTAGAGCGATTTAAAAAAACACTTACATCTACTTTTTTATGAAATCTTCCTGCGTTTTTAATATGGGAGCCAATGAGGCAGTTGGTGCGTTTTGTTTGTGCATCTGTGCGTCCTGTGCCCAAACTATAACTCTGACAGCTTTACCAGAGGATTGTGAGTGAGAGGACAAATTTTTCTACATTTCTATGTATAAGTTATTTCTGTAGAGTGAAATTTGCGGCCTGGAGCGCAGTTTTCAAATTTATTTTTTGAGAATTCGTTCTCTCCCTCTACACTCTGTTTGATGACATCACCACTCTAGACTCTCCATAGGGTTACATTGGGGGGATTTTTTGACATATTTTTGCCCAATAATTTGAAAACCGTTTGTCGAAACCCTTAGAAAAGTCATAGCACACTTGTCATGGGCGAGCCGGTCGATTTGATACCTTTTTTGTGTATGTGTGGCCAAAACTCTGGGAGGAGTAGTCGACCGAAAAAAACACGGAAGAAACGGAAGAATAAAAACTAGAAAATTTCTAAAGAAATTTTGATTGTGTGCTTGCCTCTGGACCGTCATTCTCGTGGCTCAAATCAACAGTCAAACTGGGACTCTGTCCTGAGTTCACAGACACCTCATACAAGTCTGTAGGACAAACGGTTCACAAGTTAGTAAAAGGGGGCGTGGTCACTCAAAGGGGGCGTGGCTTGAATCAGCAGTTAAAAAGGGACTCTGTCCTGAGTTCACAGACACCTCATACAAGTATCTAGGAGAAACGGTTCATTAGTTATGAAAGGGGGCGTGGCTAATCAAAAGGGGCGGGGTTATCAACCACCAGTTAAACAGGGACTTCATGCCGAGTAATCTGACACCTTATACAAGTTTCTAGGACAAACGGTTCATTAGTTATGAAAGGGGGCGTGGCTAATCAAAAAGGGCGGGAATTTATGAAATATTGTTATGTATAAGTGGTCAGTGATGAACCATCATCATGCTTGACAAGTTTGAGGAAGATTGGACAATGTATGGTCAAGTTATAAGGTCTCATGTTTTATGAAGTCTGTTCACTTAGAGTAAACTGACAGTTATCAGTTAGAATGTCTGTGTTGGAGGAGGGAGGGGGGAGGGGGGAGGCTTTGGTAGCTAAGCAACCACGTGGCCAGGTGGAGTCGACCAATAAGAGCAGAGCAATCAACTGAAATTAACTGCTGTTGGAGACAGTTCTGTAGACAGAGGTGGACAAACTGAAAATTCTGGCCTCGAACAGAAAGCATTTTTGGCAAAACCATAATACCTATCATTGATCCGACTTCACTTTGAGCGTCCTGAGTTCTTCCTCAACATCTACATATGTTTTTTTTTAAGAAAGATGAAAAAATAGCTTTGTTAGAGCGATTTAAAAAAACTGTTAAATTTTTTTTTTGAGAAATCTTCCTTCATTTTTAATATGGGAGCCGATGCGGCAGTTGGTGCATTTTGTTTGAGCATCTGTGCGTCCTGCGCCTAAACTATAACTCTGACAGCTTTACCAGAGGATTGTGAGTGAGAGGACAAATTTTCCTACGTTTCTATGTATAAATTATTTCTGTAGAGTGAAATTTGCGGCCTGGAGCGCAGTTTTCAAATTTATTTTTGGACAATTCGTTCTCTCCCTCTACACTCTGTTTGGTGACATCACCACTCTGGACTCTCCATAGGGTTACACTGGGGGGATTTTTTGACGTGTTTTTGCCCAATAATTTGAAAACCGTTTGTCGAAACCCTTATAAAAGTCATAGCACCCTTGTCATGGGTGAGCCGGTCGATTTGATACCTTTTTTGTGTATGTGTGGCCAAAACTCTGGGAGGAGTAGTCGACCGAAAAATGACACGGAAGAAACGGAAGAAGAATAAGCCCGGTGAATAATAGTTAGTGTGCTTTTGCAAGCACACAAAACTAGAAAATTTCTAAAGAAATTTTGATTGTGTGCTTGCCTCTGGCCCATCATTCTCGTGGCTCAAATCAACAGTCAAACAGGGACTCTGTCCTGAGTTCACAGACACCTCATACAAGTCTGTAGGACAAACGGTTCACAAGTTAGTAAAAGGGGGCGTGGTCACTCAAAGGGGGCGTGGCTTGAATCAGCCGTTAAATAGGGACTCTATCCTGAGTTCACAGACACCTCATACAAGTTTCTAGGACAAACGGTTCATTAGTTATGAAAGGGGGCGTGGCTAATCAAAAAGGGCGGGAATTTATGAAACATTATTATGTATAAGTGGTCAGTGATGAACCATCATCATGCTTGGCAAGTTTGAGGAAGATTGGACAATGTATGGTCAAGTTATAAGGTCTGTTCACTTAGAGTAAACTGACAGTTATCAGTTAGAATGTCTGTGTTGGAGGAGGCAGGGGGGAGGGGGGAGGCTTTGGTAGCTAAGCAACCACGTGGCCAGGTGGAGTCGACCAATAAGAGCAGAGCAATCAACTGAAATTAACTGCTGTTGGAGAGAGTTCCGCAGACAGAGGTGGACAAACTGAAAATTCTGGCCTCGAACAGAAAGTATTTTTGGCAAAACCATAATACCTATCATTGATCCGACTTCACTTTGAGCGTCCTGAGTTCTTCCTCAACGTCTACATATTTTTTTTTTTAAGAAAAATGAAAAAATAGCTTTGTTAGAGCGATTTAAAAAAACTCTTACATCTACTTTTTTTATGAAATCTTCCTGCGTTTTTAATATGGGAGCCAATGAGGCAGTTGCTGCGTTTTGTTTGTGCATCTGTGCGTCCTGCGCCAAAACTATAACTCTGACAGCTTTACCAGAGGATTGTGAGTGAGAGGACAAATTTTCCTACGTTTCTATGTATAAATTATTTCTGTAGAGTGAAATTTGCGGCCTGGAGCGCAGTTTTCAAATTTATTTTTTGACAATTCCTTCTCTCCCTCTACACTCTGTTTGATGACATCCCCACTCTAGACTCTCCATAGGGTTACATTGGGGGGATTTTTTGACGTGTTTTTTCCCAATAATTTGAAAACTGTTTGTCGGAACCCTTATAAAAGTCATAGCACACTTGTCATGGGCGAGCCGGTCGATTTGATACCTTTTTTGTGTATGTGCGACCAAAACTCTGGGAGGAGTAGTCGACCGAAAAAAACACGGAAGAAACGGAAGAATAAAAATAAGAATAGACCCGGTGAATAGTAGTTAGTGTGCTTTTGCAAGCAAGCACACAAAACTAGAAAATTCCTAAAGAAATTTTGATTGTGTGCTTGCCTCTGGACCGTGACTCTCGTGGCTTATCAAAAGGGGCAGGGATTAAACAGGGACTTTCTGCTGAGTGCACTCACACCTCATACAAGTCTCTAGGACAAACGGTTCACTAGTTAGTAAAATGGGCGTGGCTTATCAAAAGGGGCGGGGTTATCAATCACCAGTTAAACAGGGACTCTATGCTGAGTAATCTGACATCTTATACAAGTTTCTAGGACAAACGGTTCAATAGTTAGTAAAAGGGGGCGTGGCTAATAAAAAGGGCGGGAATTTATGAATTATTGTTATGTAGAACTGAAAAGTGATGAACCATCATCATGCATGACAAGTTTGAGGCAGATTGGACAATGTATGGTCAAGTTATAAGGTCTCGTGTTTTATGAAGAAAGCCATGTCTGTTTACTTAGAGTAAACTGACAGTTATCAGTTAGAATGTCTGTGTTGGAGGAGGGGGGGGGGCTTTGGTAGCTAAGCAACCACGTGGCCAGGTGGAGTCGACCAATCAGAGCAGAGCAATCAACTGAAATTAACTGACGATGGAGACAGTTCCATCAAAGTGAGCAGACAGAGGTCGACAAACTTGAAATTCTGGCCTCGAACAGAAAGCATTTTCGGCAAAACCATAATACCTATCATTGATCCGACTTTACTTTGAGCGTCCTGAGTTCTTCCTGAACATCTCCATATGTTTTTTTTTTAAGAAAAATGAAAAAATAGCTTTGTTAGAGCGATTTTAAAAAACTGTTAAATTTTTTTTTTGAGAAATCTTCCTTCATTTTTAATATGGGAGCCGATGCGGCAGTTGGTGCATTTTGTTTGAGCATCTGTGCGTCCTGCGCCCAAACTATAACTCTGACAGCTTTACCAGAGGATTGTGAGTGAGAGGACAAATTTTCCTACGTTTCTATGTATAAATTATTTCTGTAGAGTGAAATTTGCGGCCTGGAGCGCAGTTTTCAAATTTATTTTTTGACAATTCTTTCTCTCCCTCTACACTCTGTTTGATGACTTCCCCACTCTAGACTCTCCATAGGGTTACATTGGGGGGATTTTTTGACGTGTTTTTGCCCAATAATTTGAAAACCGTATGTCGAAACCCTTAGAAAAGTCATAGCACACTTGTCATGGGCGAGCCGGTCGATTTGATACCTTTTTTGTGTATGTGCGGCCAAAACTCTGGGAGGAGTAGTCGACCGAAAAATGACACGGAAGAAACGGAAGATTAAAAATAATAAAAATAGTCCCGGTGAATAGTAGTTAGTGTGCTTTTGCAAGCAAGCACACAAAATAAGCCCGAGGAATAACAATTAGTGTGCTTTTGCAAGCAAGCACACAAAATAAGAATAGACCCGGTGAATAGTAGTTAGTGTGCTTTTGCAAGCAAGCACACAAAATAAGCCCGGTGAATAGTAGTTAGTGTGCTTTTGCAAGCAAGCACACAAAATAAAAAGAAGTAGAAATAGTCCCGGTGAATAGTAGTTAGTGTGCTTTTGCAAGCAAGCACACAAAATAAAAAGAAATAGTCCCGGTGAATAGTAGTTAGTGTGCTTTTGCAAGCAAGCACACAAAATAATAAGACATAAGCCCACGGAATAACAATTAGTGTTCTTTTGCAAGCAAGCACACAAAATAATAATAAACATGAGCAATAATAAGAGATGCCTCGAGCGAAGCTCGAGGCACTCATCCTCACTGCTTGCAGTGAAGATGAGTGCCTCGCTGCTCAGCCGTGGCACTAATAAAAATAGTCCCAGTGAATAGTAGTTAGTGTGCTTTTGCAAGCAAGCACACAAAATAAGCCCGGCGAATAGTAGTTAGTGTGCTTTTGCAAGCAAGCACACAAAACAATAGAGATAATGGCACAGAATCAAAGTGGTGCTAAACCATGCTCTGTAGACAGACACACATGTTTTAAGTGTACAAAGTGTACAAGAGGTAGCAAATCGAGGAATTAAAGACCAACCAGCCTCTTGACCTTGCATTGAAACAAGAGGAAGGAAGAAGACAGTAATGGAGATCGTATTCCAGAGGTGCCAGAGGTTGAGAAAAGGAGGATAAGATGAGGAAATGGGAAAAAGACGGAGCCACATGCTGCAGAAAGAGAGAGTGGGAGGAAGTCATAATGTGCGGTTAGATGTTAAATATGTTCAGCTGTCCTATAAAAGTAAAATACAGTCATTCCTCAGTAATCACTTACAGAAACACACAAAACACACTTCAGCTCTGTCATTTCTGTCACACAAGTGCAACAAACCAACACGCACGCACACACACACACACACACACACACACACACACACACACACACACACACACACACACACAGAGCTGAGTATGTTTTTGCTCTGTGTTGGAGAACTCTGTTTGAACTTGTCTGTAAATTATTAATATTTATGACCAGTCTCTGATGAGAGTCTGATTAAAGACATGGTGATCTAACTGGCTCTCAGCTGACGACTCAACTTTGTTATGAGACCCAATGGGGCATTGGAAAATAATCAATCTAAGGATGTGTAAATTAATTGTGAAATTTTCAGTGTTTTACTTTAAGGAACAAATCTGAAAATAATATGTTGAAGAGCACAAGCTGCCCCCGTCCCCAGTGGAAATTAGACCCTTGTGCACGACACTGTGTGCAAAACAAAAAAAAATGTTTCTGCAAACCATAGAGCTCATGCCTCTCCAAACTGCTGAATGTCACTTTAAGCTTCAGTAGAGCCACCACTCTGCTTTAATGTCATCAAGGCTATCTTTGGACATCCACCTTCAATATTTGATAGAAAACCTCGGTCAAAGGTAGAAATATCTCTCCCCAGAGACTGCAGACGTCAAAGGTTTTTTTATCCACTCATTCAGGCATTACAGCCAGAAGGAAACACCCAGTGTGTTTACATGCAGGCGGTATACTCAGTTCATGTCCTGATTTTAAGGTAAGGTTCAGGATAAACTCTCCTGGTAACCATCTTTCTAGGCCAGACGTAAATGTTTATGACACAAATTCATAATCTACATTGCGCCAGGGATGTCTAGAATAGGAAGTGAACACAATATCATGATCTTTTTATTCATTAAAACCATAGACTCTTTGAATTGGACTCTAGAGAAGTGATTTAATCTTGCATTCTTTCTAATGACCAGAAGGGGGCGACTCCACTGATTACAAAAATAAGTCAGATTGTTTAGAAGTCTATGAAAAATGACTATACAAGTGATTATTATTATTTTTTCTAACAAGTTTATGGACTCAATAGCCAGTCTCAGGTATTCTTAAATACAGCATGATGTTCATTTTGGAAATGATGGTCCAATTTAGAGTAAAATAGACAATTAAGTTGCTACCACTGATATGTCAAGCAGGATAGAAGCTCAGTTATACATATCCATGACACTGTGTACATTTAAACAGCTGTAAACCTATATTTTGATTACATAAAATAGATGTTGGCATTGCTCCTACAAACCAAAGATTAGTTGAATTCAACATATTTGAAACACAAATACATTGTGACACGTGATGACTGCTACTTGGACACGCTGCAAATATGATGACTGCAACACAGTGAAGCTCAATTTAGCTGCTTCAGTTTCAGGGTCCTGGTATTAAATAAGTTGAGTCTGGTGTGTTCGTACTTGGTTGGAAAGAAAACCTGCAGCCACATGGCCCTTTATGCAATAATTTCGACATGCCTGCTTTACGCAATCTTAGTATATCAGTATACTGTAATCGACAGGGTGAGGGCTTGATTAATCAGCTTTATTATCAGTTGATTGCTGCTTTGTTCAGGAGAAGGGAAAAACTCTGTCCATCCAATAACTGAAGTTGATTAAAGGTCACCCTTCAAAGTGAAATCATGACCTGCCTGTTGTTGATTGTGTGTGCGTTTTAATTTTATTAACTCAATAAACAATCCTGATCCCACAAGCAGACTCCATCTGTTGCTGCTATTGAAGGATTAAGGAGCTCAACTTATTCAAAGACTGCTGATCAATATAACCTCTGTGTGTGTGTGTGTGTGTGTGTGTGTGTGTGTGTGTGTGTGTGTGTGTGTGTGTGTGTGTGTGTGTGTGTGTGTAGGTGTGTGTGTGAGAGAGAGAAAGAGAGAGAGAGAGAGAGAGAGAGACTGCAACATGAGCACCAGATAATTAATTTAGAAAGAAAGGTAATAAATAAAAAGAGCTCAGCTGATGTGGGTACTAGACGATTAGTCACAGTCAACATCTGTTAACAATGTTTGTTTGCAGGATTCGACATGTCCATGTTTTTGCAGTGAGTATAAATGCACGCACCACATCATAACAACACTAAGAGTCCGAAACCCAACAGTAGTACAACTGAGGCTGATGGGAATGTCATTAGTTTTGGATGAACAGACTTGGTCTGTCTGTCTGTCTGTCTGTCTGTCTGTCTACCGTTGGTTAGTTAGTTTGTTAGCTAGTGACCTTTTTGCAACAAGATCTCCAACGACAGAATAGGCCGCTTGTCAATACCACCCATAACGACACTTATGATCGTTTCTCAAAATGAGCGTTTCACAAGACTCAAGAGTGGTTAGCTAATGTGTGATTGAGTCTTCATTGGGTTGGAGCTGTGTCAAACAGGGTTTTGTTCTTTTAAAGTCTTATTGTTTGTTCCAAATGCAACAAATAACAATCTAATAATGTTGCCAGAGGAATTTGGAAATCGTTCAAACTACTTTTTTCCCCTAAATGTGCAATTTGTATTGAAAAATACACATACTTTTAACTTTTGATTAATTGAGTTAATCTTCTTCTGTACAATAGAAAACATGTTTTCTTGTTATGGAACAAGAAAAAGATAATCCATTTTATTTCTGATTCAGAACAGAGAAAATGATGAAAGCTGAAGCAGGAGTCAGCTCCACAGGCTGCTTCTTTCCTGAGTGTCAGATCCTTTCAAGTCTTTTTCAGCATCACTCAGACTGATGAATAACTGGACATCTGTTTCTTTGACTTTTGTCGACCTGTCATCTCGCGTCATCTCATATCCTCCAATCAGCTTTTTATTTAATTACCCCATCCCTCTCTTTGTGTCTTCTCTAATCTTATTTTCCTTTCACCACATCCATCACCCATTATTTTCCTTTCATCTCGGCTTTACTCACATTTGGTTATTCTTTTCACTTTGGGCTTGTATTACTACCACAATTGTAATCACATTATAACAGGCCGCAGTCATTTCTATGGCAGATTGTGTGTTTGAACTGTTAATGTCAATAGAAACTAATTTCAAGCACATTTTGCCCAAAACAACAGCCAATCACAGATGGTAAAACAGCTCCAATTTTTGAATAGCTTACCATTAAATTTAGTACCAACATTCATGGTCTCCAGAGGTTGTATCCTGCTTACTTTTCCACTAGCACCCCCCTTAACTTTCTTAAGTGTTATCGTGCCTTAAAGCTAAATTAATGGATTTCTCAGACTCATGGTGAACAATATACTTTCTCGACATCAGCATGTTAGTATCGTTATTGTTTTCATGTTAGTATGCAAAGCTGTGCCTGAATACAGCCTCACAGATATGGCTCACATGGCTATAGTTTCTTAGGGCCCGATTTAGACTAAAGTGCATGATGCAAGTGCATTAGGGACATGTCCAGCTTCACTTTTGTGAACAGTGAATAATCTTCGACAAGGTAAAGCACATGGTTATACCTCTCTGCCTACATACTTGTGTTTACACATGTGTATAAACCTCAGCCAATATGGCCTGCATTCTCAGGACTTCAAACAGATGCAGGTCCCATAAGTCATAACTGAACTGGGCAAAAAGGCTTTTAAATTTTCTGCCCCGTCTACCTGGAACGATGTGCAGAAGGACTTGAAACTGACACATCTTGTAACTCTGGGGGAATTCAAGTCAATTTTAAAGAGAAATAAGCTAAATTGTATCTTGTGATTGAACTGTGTAATCATGTAATCCAACTCTTGTTTTTCTTGACTGTATTTTATTTGTGTCTTGTGTGTTTAGCGTAACCATTTTGCTTTTGTGCTGCCGTCTTGGCCAGGTCACTCTTGGAAAAGAGGTTTTAATCTCAATGAGTTTTTTCACCTGGTTAAATAAAGGATATTGATACTTGTTTTTTAAAAGGATGCACGTCTTACTATCTGAATAATGCAGCCTTTAAATAGCAGGAAAATACTACACCATTGACTTTAGACCTGTTTTTGGTGGTCAGTGGCGCAATTGATTTCTGTTGCCTCAAGAAAGCAATGCACCAAGAATGTGCCTGACCACAAATACACACAAGTACATTTGCTTAAACAATGCGGCTGCTGGGCACTGTGAAACTATCAATGACAGCTGTTAAGTTTTTGGATAATATGGGTTCAAAACTGAATTTTTTGTCACGACACCTGTACTCTCTGCAATGACAATAACGTTGTATCTGATATAATCTAATAAAAGATAGCATCCTCTGTTTTGAGTTGCATAACTTGGTGTCTTCTGCTCGAGTAAAACAAAATAACTTAGTAGGAAGCTTCAGAGTTACACGACACACAGCTGGGTAGTAATGTCACCTGTGTGCGACCACTATGGTCGTCCTGTTGGTGCAGACCTTGGCCAGTGATGCTTGGATGTTCCTCTCAGTCTGTGTGTCCAGAGAAGACGTGGCCTAGTGGAACGAACACAGTAATCAGTTCAAACTAAAACAGATTAAATACTTTTTGTTGCAATTTTCACCACCACGCAGAGACAGAAAATGAAAGTTATCAAAGGTATGTGATGGAAATTTCCATTCTTGCGGCCAATCTTTTGTAACAAAATGACCAAGTATTTCATGAATGAGTTGTTAAAAAGCAAAGTATTGTAAGCCCTGTATCCTCACCTCGTCCAGCAGAATGATCCGGGGTTCTTTCAGGATGGTTCGAGCGATCGCCACTCTCTGCTTCTCCCCTCCACTGAGCTTCAGACCTCGCTCCCCCACCTCCGTGTCATATCCTGATTGGACACAAGGCAATAAAAGCATAATCTTACAATCCTCACTATTCACTTTCTACATGCACATTTTCCAACATAGGGATTCAAATTGGTAGCGTTTTACTTCAGCCAACAATAAAAGCATTTTAATTTATCATCAACACACACTCACACACCCCAGCCTGACCCTGAGGTAGCTCCAGTATCCTGGCGTGGATGTCAGCAGCCCTGGCGGCTCTTTCCACCTCCTGGTCGCTTGCTGTTACTCGACTGTAGCGGATGTTGTTGCCGATGGTGTTGTTGAAGAGAACCGTGTCCTGGGGAACCACGCCGATGTAAGACCGCAGAGAAGACTGACGCACCTTGGACACAGGAAGGGACAAAATTGTTATATTTTGCTAACCTGGTTCAAACCGAACCCTACTGCATGAAGTCCTTATTTCATGTCAAATCTCTGGGTCATGATACAAACTTATTATATGTTAGAGTTGAACTAGGTCTTCCTCTCCCTCACACACACACACACACACACATACATCTTCATAAATGTTGCAGAGCTTAATTCATCCTACACTATATAATGCATGCTGCCCCAGGTCACAGACAGCACACGTCCTGAACCAGTTTCTGTCCCTGTCCCTCCGTCTCTCTCTCAGGATTTCACATATATGTGACTTTACCCACTCACCTTATTTTTGCTTTTCTGCATCTCATCTGAATTGACACCTTATATGTCCCTTACATAATTTGATTCATCACACAAACTGTAGCAGTGCACCTTTGAGGGATAAGCCAACATTTATAAATATCCTTACAGTTTTGAATACATATCACAACAAACTAGCCTCTATTATTTGTGTTCTGTGCTGTGTGTGTACACAGCAGGGCCTGGTTTGTCGGGGTCAGTATTCTTCTTCAATAATATTTTTGTCTGTATTGCACATCCTACAGCATACTGTAAATATGGTCCTTCTCGGCTCTGAAATGCTTGATTTCCAGCAGCAGCATTTCACAAATTAAATTACAACAGACGTCAATGTTTATGAGACAAATTCATAATCTACATTGCACCAGGCAAATAAAGAATATGATATTTTTAACCTCTTGGTCCTATTATATTATCTATTTTTTCTAGAAAAACAGTTTCTAGAACTAGAAACTGTTAAAAGAAGAGCTTGTTGAAGTGCTTTAAACCTGCATTCTTAATGCCCAGCAGGGGGTGAATCCACCGGTTGCAAAAAGAAGTCAAATTGTAAAGAAATCTATAAGTATTAATTATTCATTTGCTAACTTTATTTATTTGACAATAAATAGAGGGAGGAAAAATGGTAAAAAAAAGTATGGACATCGGGGAAAGTTAATACTGCAGAGAGAGCTGGTTGGGATTGTGGACTGAACGTATCCACTTGCAACTAATGAACGGGAACGTAAAAGAAGACTTGTGCACTGAGTTTTACAGTATACCAGAATTAACTGGCTAGCCGCGTGTTTCCCTCCTGTTAAAATGATGTTTCCTGTAACACATATTGACTGGGAAATAGTCTTGGACACAACATCTGTACTGCTACGGGCATTTAACATGGAGTTTTTATGAACAAATCAAATATAAAAACAAACATATGAAAATAGATCACATTTTTTTGCGAATTGTGCCCATCAGGTCTGAAAAAACAAGTCCGGACATCAGTCACGATGGCAATGATTTTTTAGGAAAAAGGCTCAAATGAACAATAATTTTAATCTGTTTGAACTGAATTTTGTGAAGGCTCTTGTTAAGTGTGAACATATACAAAACTGTTGTTCGGCTGGCTTGTTTTACCTGAAATATTTCCCTACCATTTGACAAATTTCCCAACAAAGTTGTCATGGAGGTCAAGTGTTTGTGAGGTTGTGTGTAAATGCATGAACACACGGATGCATGCATGGTTGCAGCCACAGTTATTGTGAATTCACGTTTCTTAACAACAGTGTCAGACTCCAGACTGATGAACAGATGTTCCAAACTAAAAGACTCAGTCCAACTTAGTCTTCAAATCTGAACCATAGTGGTATCAGCAAAATGGTAATGCATTTAAATAGAAGCTTCTTAACATTTTATGGTTGTAGCTCTTGATCTCTCCTAGAAATTTACAGTTTTCAATAACTCTCCGGTCAGCGTGCAGCCTTCGGAGAACTTCCTGCGTAAAGCTTTCCTCTGCAGCCACAACAATACAAATTCCATTTCCTGAACCAGCTTGGTTTTGGCTGATAATCACTCACTTTCTCTTAATTTGATTTTTACCCTTGGTATTCATTCTACTGAAGAACAACACGGCATCTGTTTCTGATCGAGCTGATAGAGCTCTAACGCCAAATGTCAGAGAGAGAAACAGACAGATGGAGAAGGAACAGAGAAGAATACGCTTTTAATGTTTTTTCATGGAGACATCAATGGCGGAACAAAAGAGAAATTATAAGTATAACACAGCTGTCCTCACACAGGGACAAACCCCTGGTTTATGGTCCACAGGTCCTGTGTCTTTAAATCATTGTAGTCATTTTTAACTAAAACCACAGTCTTTCATAACTTTAGCCATGTGCTTTGAGTTCCCAAAACAATCAATTCAAAGGAAAATCAGCACTTTTGAAGAGGGTTCCAAGATTTCTAAGTATGTTGCTTAAAAGTAATTTCACTTGAGTGCTTGTTCACATTAAGATAAGCAATATTGACAGAATTTCACAATAAATTAGTGTTTTTACTTTGGAAAGTTGTTTGTGATAAAAAAAATTAAAGCAGGTCGTGCATTTTAGAACTCACAGCACCTGAGCAAGAAATAGTCCAGCACATACGTAACTCTATAACTTGATGATAACTTGTCCGTTTTTACTTTTCAGAATATACAAATGAGACAAACATGTTTATTTGTGAGATTTAAAGCTCTAGCATACTCAAACAGACGCTCTAACAGCAACTTAAACCTCAACCGCTTTTGTGATATGTTGAGAATTAACACAAAGATAAATGTTGGTAGATTTTGTTTTAAAACCCATAGAGACAGGTTAGCTGTGTCCATGTTTTCAATGTTTGTGCTATGCTTAGCTTCACATTTTCACATGGAAAAAGCAATAAATTGAAGTATATTTTTGCCAAAATGCCAAACTATTCCTTTATGATTCAGCTCTTGTGTAACTGTCCTGCTAACCCTGCAGTTATTCAGTTTATAGTTACCGATCAAAGCGTCTCCATGTGCTTTAATTAATAACAAACAGGAAGGTGTGTCATAGAATAACAATAAAAATGAGCAGCGATCGCCAACATGTCTGAACAGGAACTAAACTAAAACTGCTGTTTATATCCCTTAAAATTAAACTTGAAGGACACCTTAAAAAAACACACAGCTGACTCACACCAGCTCTGTAACCGGACATCAGCCTGCAGTGTTCGGGCCAGCAGAGTCCGACTCATCGCAGATTTACAACATGTGGTGGCCATATGCACGGACAAACAGGGTGGCAGAGGACAAGATGGACATAAAACAAAAGCTAAGAGGTCCAAGAGGCTGAGCTGTGTCCTCAGCATCTGCTTTTCAAAAACACAGAGTTTCAAAGTAAAGGACTGGACACAGTTTTACAGCTCTCCTGCATGACAGGAAGAAAAAAAAGTTACATATAAATTCAGATGTGACATTTACAAATAATTTTAAACACTCAGATCACATTTACAGACTGAGATCACGACTCTACAGACACATTTAAAATGTTTTTGACATAGTATTGAATAAAACATTGTTATATTTGTCCCTTATTTATTAAAAAACTGGATTACAACTAATTAAAGTACTATACTTAAGTACAATTTGAGATACTTGTACTTTACTTGAGTATTTCCATGTTATATGATTTTTTGCACTACTCCATTATCTCAGAAGGGAATTTTGTTTAACTCAACTACTTTTTTAGACTTAAAGTTACTTTTTAAATTATAAAAAAAATGGATGTACTTTACTATATGTTGTCGTACTTAAAAAAAGTATAAAGATTGGCTTCACCTTGATCCACTACCACATTACAATGCTTAAACATTCATTAGTTAGTGACAAAAACAGAAAATACAATATTATATTGTAATAAAACACCCTAAAAGGAGCCATTCTGCATTGTTAATTCAAGACTTTTACTTGTAATAGAATATTTTAAGACAGACTTACTTTTATGTAAGTAAAAGATCTGAGTACTTCTTCCACCACTCTATTGTAGTATGGTAGCATTAAAATGATTTCCTGGCCAGTATTGGAGAAATGTAACTTCTGTGCGTCACACTTCACGTAACTGATATAACTACCTAACTTCCGGTAGTTGTGTACATACATTTTACTGTTTTAACTATCTTTTGAAACGCCTAACCTTGTACGTTTTCTCTTTGTGCATGTACAGTTTTTGATCTAACTTTAGGAAAGTGCTTATGTTGGCTAAACCTAACAAAACTGTGACCTGAATGTGTAACAACGTGTTTAAAATAGCAACCTTTAAGTACGAGGATGTGTTGATCGCCGTTGGGGCGCTAATTTTGGAAATGCTCCAATGTATTTGAGGTAATTTTTGGAGGTTTGTAATAAGTTATGTTTTGGAGCTATGTCTTGGCCAGAAACGGGGAACCTGCTTTCCCTTCTGCTTAGAGTGGTATCCAACTGTTCCTTTAAAGATTTTAGCATCCAGTCATATTGACCTGGACTCATCACGTCTGAACGCACTGACTCATTTTACAGGTGAGCTTAATTACAGCTTGCTTAAATGATAAGATGAATGTTTGGCCAATGAGTCTTCTGATAGTGACAGGTTTGAAAAGTATTTATGGAGTACAACATGAAAAGCAGAGTGGATTTTAATAGAGTGACAACAGGAAATGTAGGGAACAGATGGTGTGTAAAAAATTCACTCTCGTTCTGTAACAGACTTTATGACCAATTTTTCATCCAAATTCTTTTTCATTGATTCACAAACAAATCTGTCACCGCTTTTCACATGTGATTTAGCTGTTTAAAGGACTAACTATCTAGTTTAATAATTTCATGATGTCAGTTTCCAATTTTCACCTGCATTGTAAATAAAAAAACAAATAGCTCACAGCCTATGCTTCAAAAACACTTTGTTAAAACAGCATGGTGCACCAGTGGAACTCTCTCACACTCAGTTAGCCAGCTAGCCTTTTTATCAGCATAGTTAAACTTGCTGAACTGATGAAACTTGCATAATGCAGATTAGTATTTGAAAAATTGGGTGACGTTAAATTTCAGAGTTCAAGGTATTCAGTTACTGCTAACATCAACCTTTCATCTGTGTTTATCTACCCTGCCCTGCAAAGCCTCACCGCAGTAACTACATTTTTGGTCGAAATTGAGTTATGACTAAAAATGAACTCCTCCATGTCTGTTTTATCTTGTGACGAAGTTTTAGATTTCAGTTTTGCTTTATTCCAGAGAAAATATTGTAGAAAGATTGCAGTAACTACAAAATCCAACTCAAAACCAAAGAAGACCGCAGTGATTGCACTTACCATGTACTGCTTTGGATATATATCCAAATTTAAACATAAAACCAAAGCAGTTCACTTATTCTGTTTAAGTTTATTTGATAGGAATATTATTATATAGTAAAAAAATGAGATAAAATTATAAAATTTAAATATTAAAGACTAAAATATAACATTACTTTATAATATTATGTCTAAAATACCCAAATCTCTGAATAGAGTTGTTAAACACTTTTAAATACTTCACTACATACACTACACAACAAAATCAATTTGAAAATGCTTATTCACTGAAAACGAAATATAAAAGCTGAAAGACGACAACAACACTGTAGTTACTGCACTCTATTTGTGCATTGCTATGAGAACATTTTACATCAATGCAAATCCAGAGTGCCGTAACTGCATTTTTGGGGTCAAAGGTCAAATAAATCATCATGATTTTTGAGCATCAAAATTACATCAACAATACATGTAGTTACCTAACTGTAACCCATTTGGCTGGTCAGTTAAAAAACATTAAAAAACTTTAAAGCAGTTTTTCTCGGTTTTACTCTTTGTGTGGTTACTGAAGTTAGACTTTGTAGGACAGTACAGGCAATAGGAAGGAAGTGGTTATCCCATCTCATAATGCATTCATGTGCTCCTCGGATCGTCCCATTTCCTCAATTGGGAAGTTGTTCTTCCACCACCAGTGTGTTAATGAGCTTTAAGTCTTAATGTGGAAACAACACAAAGAAGATGCAATGTGCTTTCAAAAAGATCTCATACCTAAAGGACAGAATAGGTCGTTTGTCAATACCATCCATAATGACTCATATGAACATTTGTCAAAATGACCTATATGAGCGTATTTGCTGCTCAAGGAACAGAGCAGAACGTTCTACAAATAGCACACATGTCATTATTAACACATAAACATACGGTTCACGGTTGTTAAAAAGGCTGCAGTTTATGTGAATTTCGGCTACAAAACCATTGACCGCGGTTTAGTGCAAAACAACTTCCTGGTAAGATGTTATCAAAGACAGTTCAAACAGTACGTCAATAAAGTGAAGTAGTTACGAGGACGACGTATCAACAGGAAGTGACATAGTTCAGTTAAAACGTGATTCACAAAGCTTGAGACACGCAAGTTCAGTGATGTTTAAATCACATCGTTTATGTTTTGTTTTCACAATGGACATGAAAACAGTTCTCCTGGGTGAAAGGCTGGTTTGTTACCTTAAACCATGAAAATGCTGCTTTACCTTTTTTGTGTTTAGGGTTAAAGTTTATAAATAACTTTTCTAACTAATCTAGGTCACTCTACGTAGACAACAACAAAAGGAAATGACACATATTACACATTAAAACACATATTACAAATTGTGTGCAAAATGTATATGCAATACCATTTGCGTTTGTTTACAAGTTTTTTTAATGTATTATGATTATGAATTGTCAACATTCAGAGTTGTTCATGTGAATTTTCATGGTTGGGAAACTATTTGTCTGATTATTCCGACAACACATGAACGCAGCATCAGGATGGTTCCTGTTTGTCTTTGTCATCAGTGTCTGCCCTTAAATGTTTTCCTTGTGATTCCACATCATATTCAACTAATTGTTTTTAGGAGGAGGTTAAGATACGTACAGTATACATACATGTACAACAGAATGAATCCATCAGTGGAGGAAGCAAGGACATTTCCCCACTTCCTCTTCCTCCTCATGGAGAGGCTTAAAAAACCCAGATTGATAAAAAGTCTGAATGTGAAACGTGTGTGTGTTTATTAAAACGATCCTCCAGCTGTGTAATTAGAAACCAGCGTTCTCGTAATCATCCCCAGCCAGTTGATCTGAACGAGCATGTCTCTTAACAAAACAGGTGCGTGTGAGCTTGTGATGTTTTTATTGAGACTTTTGGCAAATCATAAACAGACTTATGTCAGCTACAACTGCAATAAATGGACTATCACACACACACACACACACACACACACACACACATCTGGCGTCTGGTCTCGTTTCTGCATTATTCAGAAACCTTTTATTATGATTTATTCACAGTGTGACTGGAGCTCACACACTCGCTCAGCTGTGTGTGTGTGTGTGTGTGTGTGTGTGAGGGAAAGTGGAAGTCAAGGAGCATGGCAAAGGAAGGCAGGAAACAGAAATGAAGACTGTGAGACAAAAAAAGGAAGATGAAAACAGACAGAGAGAGAGAAAGACAAAACACATGACGGCTGATAATAAAAGTGTTGTGACATTGGCTCCAGTTTAAAGGAAAAGTTGACAAATTAGGAAATATGTGAATTTGTTTTTCTTGCCAAGAAGGATCAACTCCACTTTCATGTATGAAGCTACTGCCAAAAGGCAATTAGCTTAGCTTAGCACAAAGACTGGAACCAAAGGGAAACAGCTAGCCTGGCTCTGGTTCAGGTGCTGCATGTGTGTTTACCTTGGAGATGTCCTGACCGTCAACGCTGATGCTGCCGCTCTGAGGGTCGTAAAATCTGAACAGCAGACGCAGGATGGAGCTTTTCCCCGATCCAGACGGACCAACCTACACACACACACACACACACACAGTGTTTACAACACAGAGAATTCTCTCATGATGCTGTTGATTTAAAAGGCTGGTTCCAACAAAATCATGGTGGTATCTTCGATGTTGTACAGTAACAGAGCCATTGGTGGTAAAAACAAGTATTTAAAAAATATATATATATTCTGAAAAAAAGATTTCCAAGATTAAAGTCTTACATTTACAAGAAAATATATCTCAAAGAATAAAACTTGAAATTTACAAGGATAAACTTAACAAATTTTGAGACTAAAAACTTGGATATTCTCTGAGAAAGGTCAGAAATCCATTTGCAAGAGAAAGAGAGCGGGTGAATTCTCTCTGTTACCTTCAGGGTGCCGTTATGCCCTTCCTAGGTGTAAAACAAATTGCTTCTCCAAATCATTTATCCCCCTTATACTAAGACTTTTAAATTCTTCATAGGGTTTTTATTTATTTATTTATTATTATCATTAGGGTTTTTTCCCTCTTATTTCTTAAATTCTTAAGGCAATGTGGTTTATAAATAATCCCTATGCAGTAGACTATCACAGGCTTTTATAATGTGTCCATTCTAAGCTCCATGTTGTCAGATGTGTGTTGTGTCGACTATTTATGTATTGACTATTTGTTGTATGAACCACGAAAACCTGCTGCTCAAAATGAATTGCCCCTTGTTTGAATTTAATTGAATTGAACAAATTTACCTGTAAAAAAAACCCAGAAAAATGTTTTTATTGTTTGTTTTTGTCAATTAATCACTTCAAATCACTTTGAAAGTTGGTTTATTCTCATCACATAACTGATCATGCAGCCTGTTGTGATTTATACTTGCAGTGGATGATTTAATCAAATTATTTTTGCAATTTGATTTAAAAAAAATGAAATACTTGTGTTGTATTGATACTTTTACCAATGTAAAAGATGTGAGCGCATCTTCCACCACTGATGGTCGCACTGGAGGTAATGTTAGTGAGAATATATGTTATTTTGAAATTGTTGGTTGCTGATAGACAACAGATGTAGTGAACAGAGGTCAACGTACCAAAGCGACAGTCTGTCCCGCCTCCACTGTAAAGGACACGTCCCTGAGAACCTCAGCGCTGTACACACACACACACACACACACACAAATAACAGCGATGATGAGAATCCAAATTAGCTTCACTTACTCCACTTTCATCTAAGGGCTTTTTTTATTCCTGAATTTTTGTGGAATTTCTTTGAGATACAGTGTTAAATGGCTGATGTATTTTGTTTTTATATTCTGTTATTATTATTTGTCATCTTTACTCACACAATGCTGTAAATATAACATAAATGCCAATGCACACAGGAGGCCAGCCAAGACATTCAATTAATAAAAGTCGATATGTTTCTGAGAGCGTCAGTCTTTCTGCAGACAGCAGGTGTTGAGGACCAGCTGTGAAGCTTGACTTTCAAAATAAAAGCCCCAGAATTCCCATTTCAAATTATATAATCGTGACCAAACATAATATCCCAAATAATTTGGAACTGAACCTACTTTTTCTTTTCTTATTTTTTAACAATGTGCCCTTGGACCTGCAGGACTAATCATGTGTTTTGTCACTGCTGTGTAAAATTAATGTCATTATCAAGCAATTCACAATGTTTTCTGATGTGCCACCTGTGTAGTTGGTTAGGTTAACGGAACAAAAACTAGGCAGAGGCGAAGGAAGCATGGAGGTTATTACAAATGTTGACTGTTGGTAGGACACAGGATGCAAACATCTGTCTCTAAACTCAGTCAGATGTTTTTAATGTGCTGTGTACACCACACTGACCTAAAACATTCCTGTTGTTTCAGGCTCTGTTTTTATGTGCAATTGAATACAATCAGATCAAATCATAGTTCAGTGTCTTTAAAATGTAAACAGATTTAGCTACACACCCTGACACGTAGCTGAAACAGACTCTGTCAAACTCCACCTGACCTGCTGTGATCCGCAAGTCCACAGCATCCTCTGCATCCTGGACCTGTGAGGAGGAGACAAGGAGGAGGAGGAGGATGAAGAAGACGAGGACAAGGAGTAGGAGGAGGAGGAGGAGACAAGGAGGAGGAGGAGGAAGATGACAAGGACAAGGACAAGGGTAAGGAGTAGGAGGAAGACGAGAATGAAGAAGATGAGGACAAGGAGTAGGAGGAGGAGGAGGAGACAAGGAGGAAGAGGACAAGAAGTAGGAGGACGAGAATGAAGAAGACGAGGACAAGGAGTAGGAGGAGGAGGAGGAGACAAGGAGGAGGAGGACGAAGACAAGGACAAGGAATAGGAGGACGAGAATGAAGAAGACGAGGACAAGGAGGAGGAGGAGGACGAGGAGGAAGAGAATGAAGAGATGATGAGGATGAGGACAGGGAGAATGAAGAGGAGGAGGAGGAGGAGGAGAATGAGGAGGAGGAGGAGGAGGATGAGGAGAGAAGGGAGGACAAGAGTAAGACAATACAGGAGAATAGATGAAATTTGTTTATTAATTTGTTGCCCAACATAAACAGTGGAGAAGCCTAAAATTGTCAAGTCAATCTCAACAAAACAAAGTTCCCCCTACTCTGTTTGTTCTGGTGCTTTTAACCACATTACATGGTCTTCATCAGCAGAGTAAGTTTTACTGATTCCAAGGTCAAGATGAAAGCTTCAAAAAGCGCTCTTAAACATCTGCATGACTCCTGAGCAAACTCCATGAGTTAATGAAGACCATGTGATGTGGTCAAAAGGAGTGGAGACATTACACACGGTTGTGATGCTTTGTTTAAATGTAATTGGACAGAGATTACTGTTAAATACATACATAACATATACTGTAAATTAATACAAATCAGCTTTAAAATTGTGTTTATATTCATATTATTGTTATATTGTGAATCTTTTACCTATATGGTTGTATTTGAATGCTGTGGCAATATTGTTATCTAAACTTCCATATCAATAAAGTCAATTGAACTGAGAGGGACAAACAGATAGAGAGGAAGAGGAGAAAAAGAGGATAGATCGATAAGAAATAAGGGTGAGGATGAGGAGGAGAAACTGTATTTACTCTTTATTTCAAAGGTTATTCCTTACTTCTCTCTTCCTTTAATAGCCCCTTCGCTCCTACATCCCATCATATTCTTCTTTTCCTCTCTCTCACTTCCTCCCTCCTCTTTTCATTCAAACATCTCTCTTTCTCCTCTTCTCCTTCCTTCCCTTCATTTATGCACAATGATATTGTGATTCCACAATATTACCAGAATCATTTTAATGTGATGACTTATCAACATTAGATCTTTGCACTCCCTCTCTGACCTCCTTCTCCTCCTCCTCCTCCTCCTCCTCCTCCCTGACTCCCCTCCGCCTGCAGCTTCCCAAGCTAAAGAAAAGAGCCGCTGTGTTTTTAAGGTGCTCTAATGCTTTTGTCTACATTCATGTGGCTGTTTACCATATCAAGGGCCTGTGAATGTAGGAGCCTTTAGTGAGGCAGCCGGAGGACGCCTTTTCCCACCAAACACACACACACGACTCTGTGCTTCTGTATGTGTATGTGCACACAGACACACAAAGTCACACACAAACACTTGTTGATCTCCTAATCTGCTGACCTCTGACTGTGAGTCTCTCTGAGCGCCACTGAAGCACAAATTAACACTTGATATGATTTCAGTTTGTATCTTCCACTTACGGTTATTATGTTTTTGTACATTTTTTTATAGATATTACTCCATACATTTCACATCTGATTATACTATTCTTACTTTGTACTTTCCGCTTAACAAGAAAATACATTTGATTACATTACATCCAAACTAATTTGCAGCAATTTTACCAAATTATTCTTCATTTGCATTGTAGTTTATTGCTATTGATGTTGATTTAAAAAGATATAAGCCAAACAATAATGAAATGGTAATATAACAAATTAAAATAATAAATAAAACAAAAAAAGTCTAGAAAATCTGTGAAATAATCTGCTTCAGCAGTGGAAGCAAAAGTTCAGGCTCCTCTGTTGTCACATAAATACTTCTTCCATATTATTGATATTGTGAACGCTTGTAACAATAAAAATGCTATGTTAAATTGTGTTCTCTAGAATGGGAGGTGGGATTTGTATTTTATGAGTATAGAAGCAAAAGTATATGCTTTTTTATGTTTTTATTGATTTATTTTTATTATTTTTTTATTTACTTTTTTCCCCTCAATTCTGGTGTCTGACTTTGTTATAATTTGTATGCATTTATTTATGGCCCTTCTGTAATTTTATTTGCCTAATCACATGATTTTTGTTATGTTTTGTCTTTTTGATATCTTATTTACCTTGAAGTATGTTTTGATATTATATGTTTATTAAGAAAAAAAAGAAAAGAAACATCACCCCGTTCAGATGCTTCTGTGAATGATGCTTCACAATAAAGATATTTCAAACAAATTATTTGCTTTAGATTGATTTCACTTGCTGTTCTGGTTTTATGGTTCATGTCACCATCATTGGTGTACATCAGGGTAAGCAGCTTCCTTTAACAATAGATATTAAGCCAGAGATATATAAAAGCTTCCATTCAGGACAAAAAGAGGAAGACTGGGGCCTCGTTTTACCTCAGTGCTGACATGCTTTCTCCACAGATTATGTATTCGTTGACAAGGGGAAGAAAATATTTTGGATAATAAACTTGCCTGGGATGAAAACAGCAACCTGCCCAACTGAAAAGCATCCACTTCGTAATTATATCATAAAAGGTTTCTTCTTAAAGTTTAAAGTCATGCACTCATCACCAAGAAAAGACTTGGTTCAAAATGAATGAAACTACAATTAATAAAATAATATAATAAAATATAATAATATAGAATATGTATTCTGCTTTGTGACTCACCTCTTTCTGCTCTGTCAGCAGTGCCAGCATGTTCTCCATGTCAACAAACGCACTCTGAATCAGCCTGCAGACACACAAAGCACAACCAGTGTCTTTAGATGCAGTATCAGTGTTAATAACAGTAACAGAAGAAGAAGAAGCTGCCAGCATGCTCTAGCTGATGGGTAACTGAATACACTAATACAAAGAGCAGCAGAAGCAGTCTAGGAAGTTATATTTGGAGCAGTATGAACATTTTTTTTTACAGGTTTAAAAAAAAGGGGAAAAAAGTAATACCTTTAATATTGACTATCATCTGGTAGTTTCAATTCTTGTCTCTCTGTCTAGTGTAGTTTTTAACAAGTAAATGCCTCAAAAAAAAGAAGGAAAAAAAGTTTGGAAAATAATGCAATGTTAAATCATTGATTGCCCTCACCTGTAGTAGGTCCCAAACCAGTTGAGAGGAGTGTACAGCTGGATGATGTAGGTGCCAAACAGAACGTAGTCTCCAACCTGAGGCAAGAGTTAACGCATAGAGATACTGAACATTATGATGCTGAAATAATCAAAGATTACTGTAAGTCAGCTGTGTCAATGAACCTCAGCAAGAGTTTAACTGAAACGTGTGTTTTCTTTAAAAGACTGTCCAAAATACAATGTTTCATGTAAAAAGAAACTGTAAAAACAAGCATTATCGTTGAATTTTGAACTTTCCAACTTATAGGTTATGAAAGTTTCTATTCAAAGAAGTAACCAAAACAAAGCTTTAAAGTGTGATATTTCTGTAAAAATCACTTTATTCTACATGTCTCATTTAAAACATCACAAAAAAACAAAAACCTGTTGGAGTAACCAACAATGTAGCCAGATAACCAATAACCAGATCCTGTTAAAAACATTAAATTCTGCTCCTTAAAGACACTGAAGCCATGATTTGAATCTGCTGAAATGAACGGTCACGTGACAAATATTTACTGAAAATCTCTCTCTCTATATATATATATATATTTAATAAATTCAATTGTATTCCAGTTTAGAAAACAACAACATTTTAGTAGAAAACAAGGCCACAGTGAGTAAAATGTATAAAGAGCAAAAAAATGCTTGAAACAGCTTGTTGGGTTAACACAAAAGCTGCAAACACAGCTATGACGTATCTCACTCATCTTATAAAGTTGTTCTGGAGAAAGTTTCCCTGAGTTATTGAGGTTGAGTCCATCTTGTTCTGGCTGAGTGATTCAGGTCGCGTCACTGAGGTCAAATCATTGAGGTCAGAGTCACAGACGTCATGTATAAGTCATCGTGGTGACGGCATGTCTGAGTCACTGAGGTCCATGTGAGTAAAGTTTACTTTTACAGAGTTTAAACTCTTCTTCTGTTACATCTTCATCTGCGTCTAATATAAAAACCTTATTTAATCAGGTAATAATCTCACTTCTGATGTCATACTGATGAGTAAAAGAAAGATGCTGCTTTATTTTAATACTATTTTTCTGACAGTTGTTTTTCAGGATGCTTAACAATGTGGTTATGTATCTAATTGTGGCTACGTAAGATTAAAACCTCTAATATGAGGACCAATGTAGCTACTAATATAAAAACATACTGTAGGGTCAAATCATCCTTTGAAATCCTGACTGATGACTGCCCCTTTTAGCTTTTTTGGTTCTTCTGAAATGTATTTTCTTCTTATCTTTGCTGACCCAGAACCCAGTATGAGCCATAACCACAAAATATGACGTAAAAAAATAAAACCCATGTACAGAAAAATCTCCTTCTGCTTCCTTTTAACTGACTGACCAACATTTGTATTTTCATGGGAACCACGAAACCGGAAAGGTATGAAGAAATATAGAAATAGCCAATCATCTCGCCTAGGTCTCGTTTGATTATGTAGGTCATATAGAGGCATCAATACTAAATTAAGATGGTTTCATAAGCATCCTTGTACTGTTGTATGTTTAAGTCAAAGTAGCAATACCACAAGTAAAAGTCTTACATTCAAGATTTTACTCAAATAAAAGTAGACTGGAGGAGCCTGATGCTAACTTGTATGTTAGGTAAGATGTGTGATTTTGATGTAAGATTAGCTGCTTTACTCTTCAGTGATACCTGGAAGTGTCCCTCTGAGACCAGGTAGGCACAGAGCAGAGATCCAGCCAGCAGTCCTGATCCGATGATGATGTTCTGGGACTGGTTCAGCAGAGCCAGGGAGGCTGAGCTCTTCCACTCACAGTGCTACAGAAACACAACACGTACTGTATTAACTTAAAAATCATCATGCATTTGGGGGTCTCCTAGAATATGTTCACATGTTTTAAAAAGCTAATTTTTCTCATTCTGTCAGTCTTAATATCTCTGTATTCATACCTCTGTTTGACTCTTTCAGCTACCTGCTGCAGGGAGAAAATAAACACCTTTGTAAAGGTAGCTCTCAAGCCGTGGGTGGTGATACAACTACACAGGAAGGGGAGAGAAATCCGAAAAGCCTGATAAAGACCATGTTGTCTGATCTAGGCAGCCCTTAAAAAAATACTGGGTTTTCTTATTGTATAGCCTGTGGGTTGGTGGGCATTCAAGATCACAAATGAGTTTCTCATATGTCCCCTCTAAACCATGCCAGGATTATCAAGGGACTTTGCATCTACTTGAAACAGATATGAGTTGTCCATCTGCTGTTAGCTTCTTCAGTCTTTGGTACCAGATGTTCATTCTTCCTTATATTTAACTTACCTGATATTTCAGAATAGCTTCCTCAAAGCAGCGGGCTTCATAATCCTCAGCACAGTAATATTTGACCTGTGAAAATTAATCAAATCCAGAGAGAGAGACTGAAACATGAAACATCCACAAACATTTTTGATTTTTTCTTAGAACTTTTTAGAACTTGACATTTCCCCCCCCCCAGAAATGTACCGTAATATTTTACAGGGTTTTTATAGTTTTTTCCAAAACAAGTGCAAGTGCTGTAAAAAAAAAAAAAAAAAAAAGGTAAATTATATTATTAAAATGTAAATCATCATATCATATTGCTGAATGTAAAATTAAGGTAACTTTATATTTTCCATACAGTGAAATATTAAAATTAATGTTAAAAAGTGGAAAAAGAAATCAAGAAAAAACTGTAAATTCTGGCGCAAAAGTTGCCAAACTTTAGGGTCATATTAAAGTCATGAAAATATATATATTTTTTTTAAATACAGATATTTACTGCATATTATCTGTATTATTAAATAAATTATCCGGAAAATATCGTTCAGTTACTTAGTGTTATTTGACAGTAAGTCTTTGCTGCCAGACTTTGTACCGTGTTTTTACAAAAAAATGTATGAACACTAGAGCTGTTTTCACAAGTACAACAGACCTGGACACGCCTGGGTGTGATGTTGGGTGTGATCAGACCAAGCGGCAACCTCCAGGTCTGAGCAGTGAGGGAAACCAGGAAGTGCCTTAAGCTGCATTCTACTGAAAATTCCAGCAGGGGGTGCTGATGGCAATTGCAGAAGTATTTCGGTCCATTCATTTCAATACAAAATGACAAAATTTCTCACTTGATTTATTACCTCAGAAATTTTTTTTAGGACATCAATCGCTAGTAAAAAATCTTCTTCAACACAATTTGATGTTAATAGTGTAAATAATGGTCCTATTTAGAAGAAAATAAAAGATAAAGAATCGTATGATTTTGGGCATGGCTACCTTTGATTGACAGGTGGCTAACAAGGCGAGTCGTCATCAGAGGAGAAGCAGAACAATGCATATCCACGGCAACGTGTCAATAAAGTTTTTTTAAAAAGGACGTTTACCGGTTTCATCTCATAACGTTGACCCTTTCACACTGTATTTTCACTTAATGTTCACTACATTTTGTTCATTAAAATGTCTTGTTCAGCGTTCATTATTTCAGGTAAGTAACGTACATTTTGTTTTTGCTTTTTTGCTACCCAAAACTAACATCCCAGTTAATGATAACATGAATTAGCAGCGACTTCGGGTTGCCGGTGTAGAGAGGCGTGTAGTCATAGCCGTCAGATCCCTCACGCTCCTCCATGGTCCAAATATGGTCTGCTCCCAGTTTCCGAAAACAAGAAGGCGACACACATAAAGCAAGATGGCGACGAGCTTAACGCCGAACTCATCGCCTCAAACAGGCGGTCCACAGACCAATGGGGGATGTCACGGTGATTACATCCATTATTTATATACAGTCTATCGGTCAGACAGACTAATATCTTTAATAAACTGAGGAAATTAACAGGAAACGTGTTGTGTTATCTACCGTCTCAAAGTTGAGCAATGAGTCCACAGCTCTGGACTTGGCATGGTTGTCTTGATTGTTCATCTCTCTCCTGTATTTTGTCCTCCACTCTGTGATCAAGATGGTGCACGCTGCAGACAAGAGCACAGATTATTCATGTTGGAGATGGTGACAGCAATAATGCCAATGGTTATGGCAGGGCTTGTTCAAGACACTGAGAGCCTCCCCTGCAGATAAAAATGGGGTAACTGTACAAGAGTAAGTGTAGGAATGTGAAATTTCATTGCATTTGTTGAAATAATCAAAATCTTATTGAAAATACTAGCTCACTGCCATGTGTGTGTGTGTGTGTGTGTGTGTGTGTGTGCGTGATTGACTCACTGAGGTAGAGGACCATGCAGGTAAAAACAATGAGTCCAAACCAGACGCTGAAGTAAGAGACAAAGTAGATGATGGCGATGATGATGTCACAGATGGTGGGAAGGATGCTGAACAGGATGTAGCTGAAGACAGAAAACAGTCACAGGTTAACACTCATTTTGTTTTAAACATGTGAGGCTGAATGTCTCCTCCTGTCTGCCTCCTCCTGTCCTACCTCAGCAGGTTGTTGATGGAGGAAGTGCCTCGGTCCACGCTGCGCAGTACGTCTCCGGTGCGTCTCTCCAGGTGCCAGCGCAGAGACAGGCCATGCAGGTGGGAAAACAAACACGCCTGAAATGTGGAGGGTCGGGGACAGTTATGTGTCCTTACACACTCATTACACCCATGACAACCAGTACTCACTGAAAACATGTACAGTGTAAATGCTTTTTCTAGTTAAACTTCAGTTTTTATGTCTTATCTGAAGACTTGCAAGTTTAAAATTACAACCAATACAACAGAGAAGACTTACTGTTCACATGATGTGCTTGAACTTAAATAATTGCATTTTATGTTACTTATTTAATTTATTTAGTTACTTGTTACTTTACTTATTTAGATTATCATTGTGAAATATTATCAACAAGTAAAATTACATCCATCACCTGCTACATGGAGACATATATTGATCTCTCAGTGATCAGAATCCAATAAAAACTAATGCGACTAGTTGTCCCACTTTATGCAGGACTGCAGAGCATTTTATTACCTTATTATGCAGCCTGATAACTTCTGATGTTACCAGTTAACTCAAATGATAGAATAAAACATTAGCATTGTAATGTTAGGATTCTGCAACCCACGGACACATTGAAACTAAGTCTCAAAGTTAAATCACATTTCAGTGTTGATTTGCATTTTAACAATTTTTGTGCCATTAAATGCTACATAAATAAAAAGCGATCCATATATGTTTTCTGTTGTGATGTGACTTGGGATTTGACTTGCCCCAGAGAAAATGACTCATGACTTGCTTGTGACTTGGGTCACATGTCTGCAGAGTGTTACCTGAATCCCTCTGCTGGTAAACTGCTGAACTTTGATCCACATGAACTGACGAAGGTTGCTGATGAAACCTGATGTACCTACAAGCAACAACAGAAGAGAAAGAAAAGAGACGCAGAAGAGCTTCATAAACACAATCACTCTGAATCACACAGGAATAATAATAATAATAATAATAATAATCTGTGACATTATCATCTTTGATTTTGTACACTCACTCACACACACACACACACACACACACACACACATTCCTCTATATTTGAACACACACCTGCCCCTCCTCCCTGCAGGAACTTGAGCAGTGTGAAGATGCAGACGGTGGCAATCAGTGAAGTCCAGCTGCCTCCTGCAGAGAGCTCGTTCACTGCACACACACACACACACACACACACGCGCACACACAGAAAACATTTCTTTTTTTGTCTTGACCAAAATATGAAACTGCCTTACACCTGCGAGAGAAAAAATGACCCTTCTTCTCACTTGATGAGGGTAAATTGCAACATTCTGGTTTCCAAAAAATAATCTTCAGTGTTCACTGTGAGTTCCTGTTCCAAATTAGTTATATAGGGCTTTTAAAGATACTCAAAGATGCTCATGCAGAAAATACATTATTCTGAAATGGGGCATTCTGCATATCGAGTACTTTACCTTTTAATTGAATAAAATGTTTGTTTAATTTACTGCTACTTTACTAAAGTAAATCATCTGAGTGCATCTTTCACCGCTGACATACACATGAACACATTCACACACTCCCCTTTCTGCCACACATACACATTCTCATTCACATTCATTACCATTTAGTACAAGTGCTGGGAATCAGGATGAAATGAGAAAACAGACAGAGATGAAGAGGAGGAGAAGAAGAAGGAGGAGGAGGAGGAGGAGGAAGAGGAGGAGGAGGCAAACCGAAGACTCAGACAGAGAGATAAACACGGTGAGAAAAGATGGGAGAAAATTAGATAAAAAGATGGAGAGAAATGAATACAGAAATGTGTGTATTCTGTGTTCTTGAACTTTCCAGTGTGTGTTTTCAGTGGGGGGTATTTTCAACTCTTTGGCATCGGGTCCTGGAGTCGGAGGGTGGGAGGCGGGGTCGGACCCGGAGACAAAACGTCTGTTGTACCGGTGTGTTAACTCCACGAAAAAGGCCGCTAATGCCGGCTAAGCATGACTGGCAGGAGGGGTGACCTCCCAGAAAAACCCTCTGCACACACACACACACATGCACATACACACGAACAGCACCCCCCACCCCTTCTGAAACCTCTTCCACGCCTTCCTCATCACACAAAGCAGTGCTCGGCTACATTCTCGCAGCGCTGGCTGATACTTTCATGTTGCTCCAAAAGCCAAATGGCCAGTTTTCTAAAGGGGAAAGTAGCTGAAGACAAACTGAATGGAGGTTTCCTCTGAAGTGGAGACTTCTGGGCTGTTGCCTTGTGGTGGATGCAGTCCTGTGTACAAAATAGGGTACAAAAGACTTTGGCAAGTGATGACACCCCCCTGCCTCCTCCTTCAAACCAATAAGATCTCATCCCACAGCAGCTCAACTGTTTTATAGCAAATGACTACAGCGGCACAAACTATTTCTTAGTTACGCTACCAGATCTATTTACTAACAACAATATATGTTTTCTTTTCACACTCGCCAAAAATACAGCGTTTATCGTAGAAAGAAACTGTAAAAACAGGTATTATTGTCAAAATTTTAACTTTACAAACAGCCCTGATATGGATCATATGTTACAAAAGTTTATGTTGATTGTGATAGTTCTGTCATAATCATTTCATTATGCATGTCTCATTTAAACAAGTCCAAAAACAAAGTGTTTGGAATCCTGTTAAAAACATTAAATTCTGCTCCTCAGTGACACTAAAAGAGAAGTGAGGCCTTGATTGATTCTGCTGAGATGAATGGTCATGTGACAAATATTTACTGTATATTTATTTTTATAATAATACTATTTATTATAGAAAAACAACTCATGTTTTTTTTTTCCCTTATTTAATGGTTTATGTCAAAATGACTCTGCACGAAAGACATTCTAAGTTGTTCCAACTTCTAGCCATGACTGTGCTGATTCTATCAAGCTGCAGGACTTAAAGATTTTATATATATTTTATATTGCGCAGTGAAATACAAGACCACAGTGAATAAAAAGAGAATTAAACACTATGAAACTGCTTGTTGGGGTTCAGAGACTTAAAATTGGAACTTAAACTTCCTTTTCAAAACATAACAATATAAGGTGTGTTTTGCTTGTAATTAACAAAAAACCTAAATCTGCCGGTGGAACAAGTAATAATGTGCTTATTAAGATTTCTTGAAATAAAATGTTGTTAAGCATAATGAGATATTTTGACTCGAAATTGGACAAATATACTTAGATGAAGATTTTGCTTCATGTAGTGATGGATTGAAACGTGTGCATCAAGACACAGGAGGCTGCAGACATTGATCTGTACGATTTTCCAAGTTATATTCAATAATATTAAGTAGTGGCCTACTGTCAAAATGTAATAATTTAAAACGCAATCAACTGTGAATTTAAAGCAAACTTTCTCCAACTGCTGGTCCAACTTTTGTTGTTTTGATAACCTGACACCCCAGAGGGTTCAAACCATAGACTGGTTCAAACACACTGAGAAGACACCACACGCCCAGAATATAAGGACACAACCAATCAAGGATGTAAGGAAACCTGGTAGAATGTCCTTCAAAACACTTGAGCACACTGCCATCTACAGTTTGGAAAGAAAAACATAGCAGGTGTGTGTTAAAGTCAGTTTCTGAATCACTTCTTACTTACTTGCTACAAGATTTCTGCCCTACAAAGCAAAAAGGCAGTAACTACGCAGAGTGCAGAACTGAGAAAAATGACTTTAAAGTTATCCTGTAATCCAGCCGTTTAGTTACTGTACAAACCATACCATTTTTCTCCAAAACGACACACATTTGAGATAAGATGTTTTGTCACATAACAAAGGATGCCTTGAATATCATGAAAATGATTATTTTTTACCAAAAATGCAGTTACTGCCTTTTTGCTTTGTAGGGCAGTTTTGCTTACCAATGTTTTTGGAGTAAACAGGCACCAGCACATTAACCAGGCGCTCTGCAGCCAGCAGGCCGACACACAGCAGCACGAGTCCCTGCAGCGCCGGAGCGCCTTTGGGCCAAACATATGGCAGCAGCAGCCTCAGCTTCCTCCTGAAGCCCTGCCACACAGAGGAGGAGCAGGGGGAGGAGGAGGGCTGCATCTGCACGGACAGAGTCAGAACACGCTCTCTTTTTATTATGTGTAGCCTATATTTAAATATCTTCCTTTTTGTTTGTTTGTTCTTGTTCACACTGAAACAGAAGTAAACAATCCAGGTCATAACAGGTTCAGAGTAACATGAATTAACCTACCTCAACATTTACGACTCCTTTTTGTCCACCTCTTCCAGTGAAGTCTGCCATCGGTTCCTGCTGCAGCTTTACTGTTTCATGAAACGTATTGTTTTAGCAGCCACACACATTCTACTTACGGGATTAGCAGCAAATATTTCATTAACTGGAGCTGTATTAGTGCCTGCGAGCTTAAAACTGCTTTCATGGCTTTTAAAAGCAGTCAGTGACTGCAAACGCACACACACACACACACACACACACACACACACACACACACACTTTTGTTGTGTTTGGAGCTTTCAGGTTAAAGTAGCAGTGTCAGCATTTTGTTTTGAACCGTGAGCAGGGCTGTGTGTGTGTGTGTGTGTGTGTGTGTGTGTGTGTGTGTGATAGAGAGAGAGAGAAAGAAGAAAGAGAGAGACTGTGTCAATAGAAAAACTCAAATATAATATGAATGTATTATATAAAACTTTAACTTTCCTCCTCATACCGGCCTCATGTTTCCCCTTGATAGCTTTAAAGCAGCAATATGATTTGTGTGAAGATTTGTGATTTGGTGCCCCTTCAGTTTCTCTCTCTCTCTCTCTCTCTCTCTCTCTCTCTCTCTCTCACTCACACATACACACACATACACTGTAAAAAAAAAGAGATTTTAGTGTTTAGAGTTATTTTCCAGAAATGTACATGTGCATTATTTAACAGGGCTATTCATGCTTTTTCTACATTATGTGCATCTGGCATAAAATAAAGTTACATTACTTTTATTAAGATATTAACCATAAACTAGAAAATTTCTAAAGAAATTTTGATTGTGTGCTTGCCTCTGGACCGTCATTCTCGTGGCTTAAATCAGCAGTTAAACAGGGACTCTGTCCTGAGTTCACAGACACCTCAAACAAGTATCTAGGACAAACGGTTCATTAGTTAATGAAGGGGGCGTGGCTAATCAACAGGGGCGGGGCTTTATGAAATATTATTATATAGAACTGGTCAGTGATGAACCATCATCATGCATGACAAGTTTGAGGCAGATTGGACAATGTATGGTCAAGTTATAAGGTCTCATGCTTTTTGAAAAAACGCCATGTCCGTTAAGTTAGAATGTCTGTCTTGGAGGAGCAACCAGGTGGCCAGGTGGAGTTGACCAATCAGAGCAGAGTAATCAAGCCAACGACCGCCATCCTCTGCTTCAGAGAGACAGCATGCACCGCTGGACTGCAGGTCTCTGCTCCGTGTCACGGCAAACCCATTTAGAAACAAGAAATATGGGGTCATATTTGAGTCAAAAGTCGCGCAAGCGATAACACATCTGCACGCGCATTTATTTCGTGTCACGCAGGCAGATTTCAACTGCCGCGCGCACTTGTTTGATCTACGCGCACATATTCAGCAACTGAGTGAATCAGATTCTCCCCCGTGCTCGCTCGCGGTGGAGCTCTGCTCGCGCGGAGCGAGGACTTTTGACACATCGGGGGCGGGGCCAAGGCTGACCTCGGGCCAGTGGCGTCCCTAGGCTAAAACATTCGGGGCTACAGCCCCGGATGTTTTTTAATTAGCCCCGAATATTAATTTTCAAAAAAAAAAAAAACAACATTTTTTTTTTCTTAAACTTTATCGTTATCTTATGTTGATGCTTTGATAAAATAGTGTTTTTGGACAGGTTTGAGTAACAATTAATTATTTTATTTTTTAAAAAGCCACTACTTTGGCTTTGGCACACAAGTGGTTAACACCTCCAGTTTGCACGTGACGTCATTCACCCAAAACAGCGGCGTCAGGCAGCAGGCCCACTTGACAACAGGCAGCTTGACAACAGCAAGCTGTTCAGTGTAATCATGTCAATCAAAGATATCATGTCACAAAAAAAGATTTCCATGTTTTTCCCCCCAAAGGTGGTCAGCAATCAAAGAGGTAATAGGAATGGAAATATAATAAATAATATAATGATAAAAAATAATAAAATAGAAATTATGTAAAAATGTATAATTTCGAAAAGAGTGTTGCAGCTGGAACTACTAGAGGGAAGTACGTTAGCTAGCTAGCAGCTAGTTGATATTACATGGGAAAAAAACAATCTTTTATTATTAGCATCCGTCTGTAAATGCAATTGTAGTGTGTGAGAATTGTGTACCTAAAAATAATTAAGCTTGGGCTTCTTCTAGACTCTAGAAGAAGCCCAAGCTTAATTATTTTTTGGTACACGATCTATGAATCTATGAATCTAGAGGGGAAAGTAGCTAATGTTAATGTTGGGCTTTAACGTCGAACCATTTTGTTTATTTTCTTTTTCATGCATGATAGCAGCTAGCTAGCAGACAGTGATCCTGCACAGCCTGCTTCTTTTACTGTAGCTGCTAATGTGTAAAATGGAAAAACAATGGCTGTGTCCCAATGTCAAGGAAGGATGCTCAAACGGCTGGATTTGAGAGACACTACGTCATCGACATCCGCCGAAGGACTGTCCCAATGTCGAGGATGCTCCAGAGGACAGAGTCCTTCTTTTGCCCAAATTCCAAGGATGCATGTGTGTATCCTCCGTGCGCTCCGACTACCCATAAAGCATTGCGCACACCAGTCTACCGGGAGATTTAAAAATGGCAAGCGTAGAAACAGCGACGCCGGCGGCGCAATATGCATTTAAATAAGTATTTTCAGTTTACCCTGAATGTTGTCACATCACTTACAAAACGTGTGTTCAAAGTCAAGCAAAAACATATACATAAACAAATGCCAGAATATTAAGCTAAAGATAATAAACGTCATCTTGATACATTGCCGGTTAAGTGAATGAATGCCGTCTCAGTCGCTAAAGTTATTGTTAATTAATTTATATGCGTCAGATGATGATGTACTATGTGCAACTATGCCATTCAGAAAGTTATACATTTCTTTATTGTGTTTACAGAGACCGAAAGTCCGCTATTATCCGTTATTGTTATTTATAAATAACTGCGTACTGTACTGTAAAATAAAAAATCACAGAACATATTTCCATGATGAATTATGCGCCGCTGCTTTTAAGCAGCGGCCAAATTCAGCCAGGATCAGTTAACCTAAATATTCAGGTTGAATCCACTTTGTGGCTTTTACTTACTAAATCGTGGAGATTCAACCTTAAAGCATCTTCTTCCATTTTCACAAATGTGTGTCAGAGTGCTGATGCCAAAGACACATCCATGTCATGAACTGATCTTGAAATTGCGGCGCTGAATTTATTTATTTATTTTTTATTAAACTGATAAGAACAGATACTACACTTGATCTTAGCCAAAAGGCCGAGAGCGGCGCTGAATTTAAGCAGGACGTCCAATTACGCAATGACGCACAGCTGCACACTCCGAAGGCTGTCCCATTTGTGCGTTACACCAGTGAAAGGAAGGACTCTTGCCTCGCCTCCGGAGGACCCGACTCTGAAGGAAGGATTCTTCCAAGGAAGGATCGTTGGCATTGGGATACAGCTAGTGTGTTGTTACCTAGCTAGCTAATGTCAGTACATGGGTGCAAACTAAATTCATAATGGGTCATTCATTTGATGATCTGTGGTTATGGGATTGCATCGTTTTCACCTTTTTCACCTGTGATAAGACAGGTTTGCTGTGCACCCCAGTACTTAACCAAGCATTTGTCTCTGAATGCAAGTGTGGTGTGAATTGTGTGTCCTTAGCCTATGTGGAGAATGTCTCTATGCCTAAAAATTTTTTCAGCACGTGCTCTGCATGCGCATCTGCTTAAGTCTTCTGGGCTGAGCCCCGGATGTGTCAAAATCCTAGAGACGCCCCTGCCCCGGGCCTCTTATGATTGGTCATTTTCCAGCCCTCCACGTGGGTGCCTTTTCAGTTTACTGCTGACAGCTGGTAGCGGCGGCCTCATCTAAAGAACAACAACGGTTGTTCCATGACGTTCACGACTACAACTCTACGCTTCATCACTGGTAATAAAAAGGTTAAAAAATGCTGTTACTTTATGGCGTCATATTTGAGTCAAAAGTCGTGCGAGCGATAACACATCTGCATGCGCATTTATTTCGTGTCACACGCGCAGATTTCAACTGCTGCGCGCACTTGTCTGATCTTCGCGCACATATTCAGCAACTGAGTTAAGCAGATTCTCCCCCATGCTCGCTCGCCATGGAGCTCTGCTCGCGCGGAGTGAGGACTTTTGACACATTGGGGGCGGGGCCAAGGCTGACCCCAGGCCTCTTATGATTGGTCATTTTCCAGCCCTCCACGTCTGTGCCTTTTCAGTTTACTGCTGACAGCTGGTAGCGGCGGCATCATCTAAAGAACAACAACGGTTGTTTGATGAACATTGGAAGACTTTCTGATCAGAGACTGGAGCGGTGGTCCGGAGAGAGGAGGATGCTCTTTGGATTTATTCATGTATGTGTGTTTGTGTGTGTGTGTGTGTCCTCAAGTGGTGCTGTGAAGCATTTTCGTTGTAGGCTTTAATCCTGTTTTCTTCTGATATTAATACTGCAGTACTATTTTGATAATAGAGGTTATTATGTAATAAGGTGTATTTGTAATACCAGAGACATAGCCATTAATGGCTTAAATGTAGTATAGGGTGCATTTGGGTACTATTACACTGAAAGCTTTTGAAAGTATTTGCCACTATTATCAGATTATTACCTAACTATTACCATGGTGTTACCGAGCTGTGGTGTCAATAGAATTATCAACCTATCCATTCATATTCATCTTCTTTGCAAGCTTTAATCCTGTTTTTCACCTCACAAATATACAGCTTGACCATTTATTTACTGGTGAGTGTTTGTCAAAGACTGTTATTAACATAAACTACTTTCATAAATTATTATTTATTTTTTTTAACCCTTGTGTGGTCCTCCCGTCGACTATATACCCATGGTCCTCAGGGGTCAAAAAGGATCCCATGACACAAGACTATTTTTAGGACATGTAGGAAAAAAATATTACCAACTTTAAAAAAAAAAATCATTTTATCATTTAAGGCAACTCATGCCCCAAAAATTGATTGATTGATATATCATTTTCATATTTTTTTCTTTATTATTGGTCAATTTTTGTCAAATATTCAAAATTAGGCCCCATTTCAAGAGAGAAAAAAGTAAAAAAAAAAAAACCCTGAATACTTTTTTCAATCCTAATAGTGGAAAAAAATCATTCTTGATTGGAATGCACAGAGTAGGTCATGTCAACTTTTAGTGAAACTTATGTTTTGATATTTGTATATTTGAATAAAATTGACCAATAATAATGGAAAAAAAAATGGAAATGAAATATAATTTTTTTTGGTCATGAGTTACCTTAAAAGGTAAAAAAAAAGTTGGTAATATTTTTTTCTACATTTCCTAAAACCAGTCTAATGTCATGAGGTCCTTTTTGACCCTGAGGACCATGGGTGCTATAAAAATGTATAAAACATGTAAAAATGTATGAAGAAAGTTAAAATTTATATTATCTGTAAAGGATGCAGAGGGGCACATATGCTGAAAATTTTGCTGTGTTTCTAGAGGTGCTATGTGTGTATTTAATTCAAATGATTATATTCAGCTTCATACTGATTTTTATGAATAAGTGATACATTAAAACATTATTAACACATTATTGTTACATTGCTGCAATGCTCACGGTTGTCATCCTGTTCTAGATCAACACTACTTCACCTAAGAGACTTGAGTATCCAGTTCTTCGTTGACCTTCAGCATTCAGTTGTTTGTCTTCACCTTTTCAGGTAAGCAATTAAAAAAAACGCTTTTGTAATGTTGAGAAACACTGAAATTATTATTCATAAAGAACTTTCAACCACTGTTCTGTGATGCCATGTATAGTGATATACAAATATATCTGAAGGAACGGTGTATTTGGGATAATCAATATTATTAGTATTATTCATGTATTTATTTATTTTTAAATCAGAGAATGGGGGGAAAATAGATTATTAGTACAAAAACTAGTAACGAGTAAACAAAATTGGTAACAAGAATGTTCATTCATTAATTGATGCTTGGTCAAACTCTCATCTAATTAAGTATTGCTGTCTCATTAACATGTTGTATTTATTTATTTTGTAGGCTAAAACCTGAGAAGCCATCACCATGTTGTTGTTTGTTGTATTACACATTATGCAGATTTTTCAGCATGTGGTCCTCAATATATAGTATAGAACTCACTGTATTTTCTGTCTTTTCCAGGTTTCCTGTGTCCAGCATCTTCAAGACAGACTAAGCTAACTTTTCATATTTTTTGCACATTTATATTTAGGTTAGGTTAGGAGTACGTTAGGTTTATAGTAGAGTATTTAGTTTGTATAGTTTAGCTTTTTATGCTGGTGTAGGGACAGTTAAGTTAGCAAATTAATTTAGTTCAGATCACTTACAGTTGCATATTATTGTTACAATTGTGTTATTTTGTGAGTTATTGTTGTACAGGCTATTGTATATTGCAGGACCAAGTGAGACGAGGAAGACCACTGCTTCCAAGATGCCGCTCAGAAAGTGCGTTGGACAAGTCTCGACCTTGCAGATCCTGCCCCACTTAGCCCAACCACTTCCGACCATGGGGTACCTCAAAGACCTCCGTCAACCAGCCGGCTTTGGATGATGGATAACGCACCCACAACTCCTTCTCCAGTCTACAAGGTATGGTTTTTTTCCCCCCCATCACAGTGGACACAGACATGGCCTGACAATACAATCTGCTGTCTTAACTACTTCCTTTGAATAATAAAATGTTAATTCACAATTGAGTATTTATAATGTATGAATAAATTTGGTATTGTGTGTCATCAGGTTCTGAAAATACAGACACCCCTACAGTCCAAGAACAGCTGGATGACCTCTGGACCCACTTGCCCCCGTTCACCAGTTGAAAAGATAGGCTTTTTAAAAAAGTCTTCAATTGTTAACTCTGCACAAAGTGATACACAAAACATTGTATGTATTCAATTTCAACAAACACAAACATGAAATGTATATTTAAATACATGACTTAATGCAAATCAATCATACTAAACATCATCTTTTTTTTTTTAAACCAACCATTGCACACACTTCCATCCAAGGAGAGGTTACATCTTGATGGTAACTTTTTAGATTAACAAAACTTTTGTGAGATTTGTAATTGTTGTTTCTGGGGAGGGGGCGGAGAGGGTAAGTCTAAACATTGCATGCAAGAGACCAACACCGGCGTCTCAGGGGAAAGCCATCTGTATACACAAGTATCAATCTACTTGGTTGCTTCAAAATTTTACGATAGTTTTGCAAATCCTGACCCAGAGAGAAGCACATCAAACAAACAAAAAAAGCAATGGTAGATTTTCAAGCCTTTCAATGACATTAACATTATTTTCAATGACATTCATTTTGCAATTAACATTAGTTTTATCTTCTAAAACATAACTATAATGACATTCAAATGTAGATTACCACAACGCAATAATAAACTACAAGTCTCATTGGATAAAATAAAAAATTATTGACAGTCTTTAAATTATGGGTTAAACATCCTTAATAAGCCCACATTAATAATATATTAATTTCAGGTCAAATATTTATTTTTTTACTTTAAATTATAATCTCATTTAAAGAAATTGATACTATATAGTATTTTTAATATGAAATTATGTAAAAACAAAGAAAAGAAAAGATAAGTCTAAAACTAAAAAGTGGTCTTCCTCATCTCGCATGGTCTCAGTAGCAGTCGCAGGTTCGCATGCGGCAGAGTTTCTGATTCACATGGTCTCTCAGCGACACAGTCGCCGGTTCGCATGGTCTCGGTGGCATTCGCCGGTTCGCATGGTCTCGGTAGCAGTCGCAGGTTCGCATGGTCTCAGTGGCTGTCGCGTGGTCTAAGTGGCAGTTGCCGGTTTGCGTGGTCTCAGTGGCAGTCGCCGGTTTGCGTGGTCTCAGCGGCAGAGTTACTGGTTCGCATGGTCTCAGAGTCAGAGTTACTGGTTCACATGGTCTCAGCGACAAAGTTACTGGTTCACATGGTCTCTGCGGCAGAGTTACTGGTTCACATGTTCTCAGCGACAGAGTCACCGGTTCACATGGTCTCTCAGCGACAGAGTTGCCGGTTCCCATGGTCTCGGTGGCAGTGGCCGGTTCGCATGGTCTCAGTGGCAGTCGCAGGTTCGCGTGGTCTCAGTGGCAGTCGCCGGTTCGCGTGGTCTCAGTGGCAGTTGCCGGTTTGCGTGGTCTCAGTGGCAGTCACCGGTTTGCGTGGTCTCAGTGGCAGAGTTACTGGTTCGCATGGTCTCAGAGGCAGAGTTACTGGTTCACATGGTCTCAGCGACAGAGTCATTGGTTCACATGGTCTCAGTGGCAGAGTTACTGGTTCACATGGTCTCAGCGACAGAGTCACCGGTTCACATGGTCTCTCAGCGACAGAGTTGCCGGTTCCCATGGTCTCGGTGGCAGTGGCCGGTTCGCGTGGTCTCAGTGGCAGTCGCAGGTTCGCGTGGTCTCAGTGGCAGTCGCCGGTTTGCATGGTCTCAGTAGCAGTCACCGGTTCACATGGTCCCAGCGGCAGAGTTACTGGTTCACATGGTCTCAGCGACAGAGTCATTGGTTTGACATGGTCTCAGCGGCAGAGTTACTGGTTCACATGGTCTCAGCGACAGAGTCACCGGTTCACATGGTCTCTCAGCGACAGAGTCGCCGGTTCGCATGGTCTCGGTGGCAGTCGCCGGTTCACATGGTCTCAGTAGCAGTCGCAGGTTCGCGTGGTCTCAGTGGCAGTCGCCGGTTCGCATGGTCTCAGTAGCAGTCGCAGGTTCGCGTGGTCTCAGTGACAGTCGCCGGTTCGCGTGGTCTCAGCGGCAGAGTTACTGGTTCACATGGTCTCAGCGGCAAGGTTACTGGTTCACATGGTCTCAGCGACAGAGTCACCGGTTCACATGGTCTCTCAGCGACAGAGTCACCGGTTCGCATGGTCTCGGTGGCAGTCGCCGGTTCACATGGTCTCAGTAGCAGTCGCAGGTTCGCATGGTCTCAGTGGCAGTCGCAGGTTCGCATGCTCTCAGTGGCAGTCGCCGGTTCGCATGTTCTCAGTGGCAGTCGCCGGTTTGCATGGTCTCAGTGGCAGTCGCCGGTTCGCATGGTCTCAGCGGCAGAGTCACCGGTTCACATGGTCTCTCAGCGACAGAGTCGCCGGTTCGCATGGTCTCTGTGGCAGTCGCCAGTTCGCGTGGTCTCAGTAGCAGTCGCAGGTTTGCGTGGTCTCAGTGGCAGTTGCCGGTTCGCATGGTCTCAGTGGCAGTCTCCGGTTCGCATGGTCTCAGTGGCAGTCGCCGGTTTGCGTGGCCTCAGTGGCAGAGTTACTGGTTCACATGGTCTCAGCGACAGAGTCATCGGTTCACATGGTCCCAGCGGCAGAGTTACTGGTTCACATGGTCTCAGCGACAGAGTCATCGGTTCACATGGTCTCAGCGGCAGAGTTACTGGTTCACATGGTCTCAGCGACAGAGTCGCCGGTTTGCATGGTCTCGGTGGCAGTCGTTGGTTCGCATGGTGTCAGTAGCAGTCGCAGGTTTGCGTGGTCTCAGTGGCAGTCGCCCTTTGCTGGCTACGTGTCTGGACTACAGATCTCCAGAAAATCATCTCGTTATCATGAGAAAAAAATATATGAATGCATGGCCGTTCACCTAATAAGGTAAGATATCTATCTACCCTCCCTAGAAGAAGCAGCAAAAACTATGTAAGACAACCTGTTATTGTCTAGGGCAGGGATTCCCAATGTGTGGTGCATGCACCCCTGGGGGTGCGCGAGCTGCCGCTAGGGGGTGTGTGAGATGAAAAATGTAATGGCGGTCTGATAATAACACAATTACATTTTTTCCCCCCACACAATAAAGAAGTGAAAATCAACATTTCCTTTGTAAAATGTAAAATCAAAAACTGTAATATTAATTAATAAATAAATGCACTATGCATAAATATAGCCTAAAAGGCTATTCAAAATGCACTTCATCTTCAAATGAAGCGTAGAAGAAGTTATCTTCTTCCATTTTTCCAGCCTGTGTTATGATTGATGATTATGATGATGATACGATTATGACTGGTTGTTCAGCTCCACGCTCATTTAAACTTGCTGCAATTTTTGTTCAACACGGCTCAAAATATTATAATATTTTGCTTAACTTTGGTAGTTAAGCAACCAGGTGGCCAGGTGGAGTCGACCAATCAGAGCAGAGCAATCAACTGAAATTAACTGACGGTGGAGACAGTTCTGCCACACTGAGCAGCCAGAGGTCGACAAACTGGATTTCTGGCCTCGAACAGAAAGCATTTTTGGCAAAACCATAATACCTATCATTGATCCGACTTCACTTTGAGTGTCCTGAGTTCTTCCTGAACATCTACATATGTTTTTTTTTATGAAACATGAAAAAATAGCTTTGTTAGAGCGATCTAAAAAAACAGTTAGAGCTCCTTTTTTCAGAAATCTTCCTGCGTTTTTAATATGGGAGCCAATGAGGCAGTTGGTGCGTGTTGGTGGCACTTTTGTGTGTCCCACGCCCAAACTATAACTCTGACAGCTTTACCAGAGGAGTGTGAGTGAGAGGACAAATTTTCCTACGTTTCTATGTATAAATTATTTCTGTAGAGTGAAATTTGCGGCCTGGAGCGCAGTTTTCAAAGTTATTTTTTGACAAATCTTCCTCTCCCTCTACACTCTGCTTGATGACATCACCACTCTAGACTCTCCATAGGGTTACATTGGGGGGATTTTTTGACGTATTTTTGCCCAAAAATTTGCAAACCGTTTGTCAAAACCCTTAGAAAAGTCATAGCACACTCATGGGTGAGCCGGTCGATTTGATACCCTTTTTTGTGTATGTGCGGCCAAAACTCTGGGAGGAGTAGTCGACTGAAAAATGACACAGAAGAAACGGAAGAATAATAAAAAGACATAAGCCCGGTGAATAATAGTTAGTGTGCTTTTGCAAGCACACAAAAATATATATTTTTAACAGTATTAAGTTTTATGTAAGTAAGTAATTATCCTTTATAAATAGATATTAACTGTATATTATCATATATTATTTAAAGAAATAATTTGTAAAATAAAAAAAAATTGTATTCCCTGTCATTTGATGGTAAAAAAAAAAAAGTTGCATAATGTTTCTTTAACCACTGAAGTTCCTGAAATAATGCATTCTCACTCACGTTTTTGTTAAGACTTTCTTATAATCAACTAAACTGTTCACTCTGCCTCTTAAAACAACTTTCTTAAATTTCAAGCATCGTTGCACCTTAAAATGTCATGCAAATGTATTTAGCTTATCTTTAAAAAGAAAAAAACTCAGTTACAATGCTTCTTAATTTTTCATGTACTTCAGAGTGCATTGCTTCTTTATATTTTTTATAAACGTTATATTAATAAATAACACAAAGGAGAACTAACAAAAAGTAAATCAACTAATAATTTAATGAAAAGAAAAACAGTGAGATTATCTGTTAATTGCAAAAAAAAAATGTTAATCTGATCTCTGACAGTAAAAGGGAATTTTTGCATGTCCTAACTTTGTGCTAATGTATGTTTAAAAGTGTAGATGTATTGTGGATTTAGCTGTTTCCATGTCACCTGCTCTTGGCTGAAGTCAGAGGTTGATTTGTTAAGTTTTATAAGGACTCACCTCAGAATCCTGACTTAACTATGAATGAATGAATAAATCAATTAATAACCTCACAGAGTAAAAAATTATGATACTAGCACTTTTACCCAGGGTTTAAAATGTTTCTGCACCACTCAGTGAGGACACTTAATAAAGAGGTTGAGGACAAAGAGACAAGAAGAGGAAAAGTAGAAACAAGCAGGTTGTTTATTAGTAAAGAGTAACAAACCAGCAGGTTGATGGAGTAAGAAGAGGAAGCCTATACACATGAGCGCTGCTTCACACAGCAACATCAAGCCATCAGCATAATGTTTGTCTATGGACGAAGCAAGAACACTATCAGGACACAGCACAGGCAAGCATTCAACAGGGTACAGCCGCCACGGTGCTATGCGGCTCCCCGAGCCAGGACAGATGCATTGTGGGATTGAATCAACAGCGGGACGGTTGGCCTGAACTTTAATTCTGTGGAGATCTGAGGGTCTTTAAGTGTTTTCATTTTCTGCTGCTTTACATCTTAAAGGCAAATGTTGTTCCACTCAACTACACAGTTATTTTGTAGATTATATATAGATATAAGAAAAAAACAAGCTACCCAGCAGAATATGAAGTCATTAATATGAGCTCTTGCTTTATTACCTTAACCATAAATCATGTGCAGATTAATGCATCGATTATTATAATCCAATAGTATAACGTGCAGCATTTGGGGGCCATTCTGCTTATTATACTGCATATCATACTATGATATGATATGAATTGTAAATAATATCTGATGCCAAATTTGGACTTTTAATTGTTTAATTGTAGTATTTTAACAGCTGCCAAATTGTTTCTGGTTATTTGATTTAGATACATATACTTATACTTAATGTGTATTTCAATTTAATTCAATATAATGACAAAATATGTGAAAAATAGAAAAAGTCCAAAAGCAAATTGTAAGCCCTTCTAATGTTGTCTAAAAGATGTTTTAACTTTTCTTGCCTTAAAGACAGATTCAATTAGCTGCCCATTACTTTCTGGAGAACATGAATTGATTAAACATTTGGTCCCCCCCCCGAAAAAAACCCTCAAAAATACTGAAAAATGTCCAACCCAGTTGTTCAAGGTGGTGCCTTCAGAGTTTAATAAGATATAAAACAGAGAAAACTAGGAAATCTCCATATACGACAGTTTGAAAACAGATTTTTTTCTGAAATTTTGCATGGAAAAATTCCTCAATTTTTCAGTTGTCAAACTGCTGGCCATTATTTTTCTGCTGTTTGACTAAGTGATGAGTACTAATTGTTGCAGCTCTAGGTTCAACACAAAATAAGTGATTTAATGTCTTCATTACTCCCTGACAGACCAAACTCAATGCAACAGATCAGTTCTTCACAGAATTAAATCCAGTCCTCTGAGGCAAACCTGAGGGTGAAGCTGTACCGGCATTGACAAAACTAGAACACTACGACTGCATTAACGTTTTTTTTTTTTTTAATATACTGTTTATATATTTCCATTGCTAGTTTAAATCCTGATGGGCAGATGGGAATTTAAAAACAAAAATTAACAGGAAAAGGAAATCGTAAACAAAAAGACAGAAATACAGAAGTATTCAATATTCTGCTGAGTTGTGTTTAGAAATTAAACTACACCTCATGAAGACCCTGAGTGCTATAAAATACTACAACACAGCACAGATTTCTCAGCTGAATGTAAACAGAGTAAATGAACAGCCCACGCTTTTTTAAAGATAACAGAAACCAGCAGAGACAGACCCGTGGCCTGTTCGGGGACCTCAGACTGCATTTGAGTTTTGCTTTTGGCTCTCAGACTAATTTTTTATTTTTTTGTCTTTGTGAACAACATGCATTTGCTTATTTAAGGAGTTCAGGATGACCATCAGGTGTTAGCAAAAGTTCATGTTTTATTCAGCAGTAAAAGCACTTTTGTTAGCATAAACTGTCTGCCATGAGAGTTTAATGACTGTAGTTTTTCCTGTAGTTCTGCATCAGCAGGGTTGCCATGGTAACGGTCATTGGCTGCATTTTGTTCAAGAGAAACTAAATTTACCAGCTGATAGGAGGCTGAGGTTGCAATCTATGGAAGTCCAAAGTGTTTCATATAAACTATTTGTGTTAAATTTCACTGTTGTCTTGTTCAATAATGTATAATTCAACCACAAAGTGTGATAGTGAATTACTTACTTAGCCTTTGGAAATCTTCCATTTGGCTCGTCTTGGAGCTTACCGTTTTGTCACAATTTTTTGGCAAAAATGGCATGAAATGTCAGTTTTTGTAGGAAGATTCATTCTTGTTTTGCTATCGTCTCTTGTTCATTACATAAAAAGAGACCAAGATGCGCCTTAGCAACTTATGTCGCTTAATGGTTCAGGTCAGCTCAGTTATCTCATGTTGAACACTCTCCAGTCTCCAAAGACCAAAATGAAATACAACTGTTATTCTGCTCTGCTGCAACTAATAGATCACCCTATTGATTTTTTAAAAAAATGATGGATGTTGTCGTACTAAGGTGAGAAGTTGCTTCTACAGAAAAGCTGAAAGGCTTGCTTACTTTATCACCATTCTGCATCCCCGGCTGCATGAAAATAAATGCTGACTATTGTCGTATACACTAAATGCTTGCGGGGGCGGGGGAAGGTTTTAGGGATGCACAATGGTCAGAGGGGAGCGTTGTGAAAGCGAAAGCATTTGGTGAAAGCAGAGGACAGCACTTGTGATGGCAGAACACATTCTACAATTTTTTTTACATTCATCAGTAGAAACAAGACAGGACTCTTTTTTTGTCCAAATCCAGGAGCGATTCAGCAGCCAGCCACAGGAACTATTTTACAAGACAGATGAAATGGGACCCAAACACTACGGATGGGTGGTTACTCGCCACAGTGGCTGGTGGACAAATGTACAAACATTTCAGGGTGGAGTTCAGTTCCCACCTCAACACCAAATGTCACACACTTCTAACCTGATTTCTAAACCATCCCTGGTGAATTTACATGCAGGTTTTCCCTGATTATTCTACTTTTTTTGTAAACTACCTAAGCATTTTTTCGACAAAGAATTTGTAAACAGTGATACGAACAAATTATATGTGTCCTCTAGAAAGGCTTTCAGTCTCCATGATGCCTTTTGTGTTCCTGTGTTAGGTCCAGTTGTCCTCTTCTTGCTCTACGAGGGTTTTCCCCCCCACCTTCCTTGTCGTGATGCTACCAGCTACAACTGCCCATTTAAACCCAGTTCATAGTAGTCCAGTTCAGTCTGGATCAGTCAGTGGTTTGATGTGAACTCCAGCAGCTCACTACGACACTATTCACAACGTAAACTCGGCCGCTGCTCAGTCCAGCAGCTGTTTGGTGACTGCAGTCCGCTTTGATTAAGTCACATAACATCAGACTGATGGTTTCACTCTCAAACTCAGTCCTGAAATAAATTAACATTCAATAAATTAAAGGTATATCACAGCAAGGGTTCAGTGCCGTTACATCCAGTCCAAGAAGCTTCCATGATGGTGGATTTAAATCGCAGCTACAGATGTTAATGTGCAGGAAATCCTTTTAAAATACTCAGGCTTTCTATCGTTTATTAGACAGCTTTTTCTTCTTTTAATGGATTACATGGAGAGGATTTTTGCACCAGTGATTTGGACAAGAAGGTCTTAAAATGTTTTCAGTTAGTGTGGAGCTTTTTTCCTTCTCCTCGGCAACACATTTAGCAGAACATCCCCGCTACTGAGAGACATGTCTGCCTGTTCCACCCACTCCTCATAGCTCTGCTGAAATCTCTTATCACAATTTAACAGCTTCCTTTGTTACTGTGAGGCAGATGTTTTAATATGCAGTGACAGTCCCAGGATCAGTCCACAAAATCTAATTATCCTGTAAAACTGTTCTTTATCAAGACATTGACTATGTTTACATGCATAGGTATATGACCTTATTCAGAATATGTCAATATCCTAAATTTGATATGGATCATGTAAACAGGATCTTCACAATTAGGTCTTATTCCGAATGTCAGATTTTTCCGATTGAAATGCAAACCTGCCGACATGTGTACAGTTCACAATATGCATCTCAGTTTAGGTTTTTACTGCAATTCGCGACACAGCTTGTTGTTTGTTTACTGTCATCTCTGTGTGTTGCCATGTTTGTTGTATACAAACCAACTAGCCAACAGTTTTCAAGGTTTTGGAGAGATGCATGCCCAAAAGAAAACCTCATATTTTATGTGGGAAGGAGAAACACGCTTCTTTTAAACATTATAAAAGGCTTGGATAACAACTGGTTTTTGGATATGCACAAATATTGCAACACTGAGTTTTGCAAGAATGTGGTCAAAGGCATGAAAGAGGGAGGGCGTAAGTTAACTACCTGTGGAAAATGTGGCTGCATGAAAACAGGGATGTTAGTGGATATTGATTTTTATTTACCTTATTTTGTGCATGTAAACATAGTCACTGACCCAGGATAAGAACAGCAACTAAACCAGCATTAAAATGTGTTCTGTATGTTTCCTCTGTAGCTTTAATCAGTCAGAGATTAAGACTCTTTAATCCTCCATGAGAGTCTCTCATGATACCAATTCAAATTAAAGCCATCGTTAGCAGTTTTGTCACAGTGCATTACCATTTCTGCTGCTGACCAACTCTCTGATATCACAGGTCAGGCAAAAATATCACTGTCAGAAACTCACAAAATATTTTGAATATGTTCATTTTCTGTTAGCAGAGCATGTAAGCAGAGCAGCAACAAATCTGCAGAACAAAGTGAAAGAGACAAGATAAGCTCCTAACATTACCTGCCTTCAATATACTATCATCTGTCCCTGGAAAAATAAACATTACAAATATAATCTAACATGTTGTTATGACGCCTGCTCACAGTGTTTTCTAAATGCTCATTTTATCACCTTTGAGGTAATTTCTTTGGGTTTTTATGGGCTGTTCTAGGCAGTTAATGGGACCCGCTTCATATGTAAAGTTGATACCAGGTGAATACAGATCAGCTGAAGTGTTAGTCGGTTATTAAATATCGTAAAGCCATATATTTCATTAGCACTTCTGCTTATAAGTTTGGTCTAGTGGTGACAGAGTGGCCTGGGAAGAAGATTAAATCTCGCACCAAAGGAAGGACTCAGGCACCAAAACACGTTCTCACTCATACATTAATAAATACTAAAGTTAATTAAATGCTTAAAATATATTGTCATGTTATTGTGGCGGTAACTGAGCTTGTCTCCGTCACAGTGTATTGCCCATGCTGCTGCTCACCAGCCCTTTGATATTAGTGATGGGCCGGACATCGTGCAGCTGTCTTCTTCGGTCAATGAATGTGGCTAAACGCGTCGTGTCCAGGGGCGTCTTGGAGTATTCCCCGCCATGTGCACCCCCGCGGCCCACCCACGGGTGCTGCAGACAGGAAGTAGCGCTCGGCCTCTTCCTGGGATCCTGCTGCAGCACCGAGGACACAAAATCCCTTGCCGCCTGACTCACGTCGCGGAAGTAGTCGTCCGGGAAGCAGAAGTCCAGGCGGCAGATGTTGACGCAGGTTTCTTCCGGAGATTCGTCCAGAAACGGGGAAACGCCGCTGAGCATGACGTAAGCCAGCACGCCCACGCTCCACACGTCTGTCGCGATGGACACCGGCGTCCCACAGATAAGCTCGGGTGCAGCGAACTCTGGGTTTCCGAGCAGGAGGTGGACGTAGCGGCGATGGGCGGACAGCTGCACAGCGTCGCCGAGGTCAATGAGCTTAATGCCCGGGGTCGGAGAGTGGAGGTCCACAATGATGTTCTCGGGCTGCAGCACAGAGAAACACATTCACAGTCAATATATAGAGAAAAAGCTGATAAAAATTAACTAAAATAACAAAAACATAAAAATAAAAACATAAATAATTTGATAAATTAATTAAAAAGCCATTGAAAGGGCCAACAATACAAATACAACATTTTTTTGTAATAAAAAATGACATTGTTGTTTTAATTTGCTTTTGCTTCTTAATTTCTTCTTAATAGTATTTTTCCTCGAGTAATTTTCTTTTCTATTTAATTTTACCTTTTAGTTTGTTATTTTTCAATTTATTAGTTTATCTTTGCATTAATTTGTTATTGTTATATAACGTTTTGTTTCTTTTCAAATTACAAATTTTCCTTTACATTTCCCCCCATCATGCATTTCCACAAACATATGCAACTTTTTACCTACTGGAAATGTTATGGGAACATGAGTAAAGAGGATAATTAAATACGGAAATATTCAAATCAAAACAAACAGCTTCTGTCCTCTCTAAAAGCTAGAGCAAATCTCAAATATTCATATTGCATGCATCATAAAGATGAGTTATGTACATGTCAGCCACAAAAGATAACAGAATACATTTCTATTTGGTGTTTTCGCACCTTCAGATCCAGATGTGCCACTCTGCAGGTGTGAAGGTGCTGCAGAGCCTCTAATGTCTCTCTGATGAAGAACGCCACCTTCTCCTCCATCAGCTCATCGTGAGCGACGAGGTAATCAAGCAACCGGCCGTCCTCCAGCCTCACATATGAAGTAACATTTAGATTAGCTTAGATAACTTTAACTGTACGATGCTAACTTTTCATTTTAAGCAGGAGAGACTTACAGCTCCAGGATGAGCATCAGAGAGGTCGGAGACTCGTATGTGTCCAACAGTGCCACCAGCTGGTGATGCTGCACGTGTTGGAGGACGTCCGCCTCGTGAGCCACCTGCTCCTTCTTCTGCATCTTCTTACTCACAAACTTAACGGCAACCTATACAGGAAAAATGACATGTAAGAACCCACCGCAAGACATTTAAATTATTATTAGAGAGTTATTACAACTCCAGCTGTGCTGCCAAACACATGAAATGCCTCACTCCTCATACATCCTCCACCAAAACACACCCTCTATCCAATCTGCCGCTCTATTTAAGATGAGAGTAATTCTCAGCTGTCCCTCTGCCTGCCAATGCTGCTGCTGCATTTGTATTGCCGTTTGATTTCCCAGCCCCACCACCACCCCAGCATCCACCTGTAGGCTCCAACGGGAGATTTTACTACATCACTCCTCAATACCTCATGTAACTGCCTGAGGAGTGATGAGGTTGGAGCCTAGACGCAAAATCTAACATGTCCTGCTGTTGCAATAAACATATTCAAATGTGAGTTGTCATATACTCCTATATGCAGGTATTCGCTCCAACCTGAAACACAAAGACAAATTTCACTGGAATTGAAATGCATAAAAAAGTCAAACTGAATGATCTCTAAATGTATAAAATATAATATAATTAGTGGTGGAAAAAGTATTCAGATCCCTTACTTTAGTAAAAGTAATAATACTACACTGTGAAATTACTCCACAACAAGTAAAAGTCATGTATTCAAACTTACTAAAGTAAAAGTACAAAAGTATCAGCATCAAAATGTACTTCATGTATCAAAAGTAAAAGTACTTCTTATGCAGAATGGCCACACTTAGATTGTTAAATATGTTCCAATATATTATTGGATTATTATTTTTTTATGTTTCTCAAGATAGGGCTCATTTTAACTACTTAACAAACTTACCTTTTTTTAAATCTGAAGCTGAGAAGTAACTACAGCTGTCAGCTAAATGTAGTGGAGTAGAAAGTACAATATTTGGCGGAAAATTTTGTGAAGTTGAAGTGTAAAGTTAGATAAAATGGAAATACTCAAGTAAAGTACAAGTACCTCAAAATAGTACTTAAGTCCAGTACTTGAGTAAATGTACTTAGTTACATTCCACAACCGAATACAATGTAATATAAATTTCAACTGATAATAAAATAATAAATAAAATATTTTTCAAACAGAAAAAAACAAAACAGAAATAGACTCAATACACCTGAAGTCTTAACTGCAACCTGAACAGTGAAAACCAATACACAGAAAATAGAACAGCTATATCTATCTATCTGGATGGCATACCTCTTTCTTTGTAGACTTGTTGAGACATTTTCTCACCACTGAAAATCGTCCCCTGATGAAGCAAACAAGAAGAGAAGCAATCAACCACTGCAGAAAACCTAGTTTGGTTCATGAAAGTCATTTTAAAGTGATTTACAATCTTTTACCTTCCAATCTCACAGATCTCAGAGAAGGTTGACTCAAAGTTTTCTTTCCAGTTGATCCCTGTCCCATCGTACCCTGAGTCTGGACAGAGAAAGAGCAGGAGGTTGACAGATTCACCTCTTTGTGCCCCTCCTCTACATCATCAGTATGTCATTTGTTGTGTCCTCTTGAGGTGCAATGAAAGCTACAGTCTCCAGGAGATAGCAGGGATTTAAACTTATTCCTAGTGTAAGCTGTTTTGGATCTATTAATAGTTTGTACTATTAACAAGATTTAGAAAGCTTCTTGTGATAATAGATTCAAAACAAACATCGACTTGGCTGTAAAAATAGAATGAGTTCAACATTTTGAGTGACTAAATCAATACTAATCTCACATCTTTTCAATAAGTACTGAGCTGAAATCACCAACTACCTCTATCGACTCTGCATAAATCAATTTTTGTTTTGGCTAAACAAAAAAAGAGGTACCCTAACACTGGCGACACAGCCCTGGATAAGTGGAGGAAATTGGATGGATGGATGGATAAACAAAAAAACCCCATCTTAATAAAAATGTCTTTATTTGAGGTTAACATGTATTGGTTGATTTATATTTTCACATTGAAAAGATCCAGATTTGCTGTTTCTTCTTGTTTCCAGCCTTTATAAAAAGGTTTGTTCATCATGTCCATAATGCACAAACATTTGATTATAATCTCTCAATCACACTTGGAAAGAAAGCAAAACAAAAATAAACTATTCCTTTGAAGAAATTGTGTGTGTGTGTGTGTGTGTGTTTGTGCAGACTTACTGCTGCTGGGCAGTGTGACCATGTTTGAGGGCTCAGACGGCGGGCCGATGCCCCAGCGGTTTGAGGCTCGCACTCTGAACTGATAGTGACCTCCGGGGATCAGAGTGTCGATCTGAACACACTCCTCTCTGCTGCTCGCCACCTGCTGCCACAGCAATGAGTCTGAGGGGAGAGAGGAGAAATGTTTAAGCTCTTTGTATGTTTGAAAGCAAAATACCACCTGTTCTCACACACATATCGTCACACTGTTAAAATAATCGCCTAAGTCATTTTTTGTCAAAATTGTTTTTTTTGTTCCCTAAATCATCTCCTCATGACGCCGGCCACCTATGGTAAAATCGCCTACATCCTCAGTTGATCAGATCATGTGATTTTCAGCGGATTTTATTATGCCTAAATCAAAATAAAGTGTGACTGCGGCAATTTTTTGAATATGCCTTTGTGACTTAATCAAGATATGGTAACACTTTATTTTGAAGGTGTCTACATAAGAGTGACATGAGCGTGTCATAAACATGACATGGGATGTGTCATGAACATTAATGACACTTTGAAGTAACATTAATGCTCATGATACTTATCTAATATGTTACACTTTTGGTGAAGTTTTTTGTGTTTCCTGCAAAACTTGAAAAAAATGAGTTAGGCGATTATTTTAACAGGGTGATGATATACACCTTCCTGTCTGTACTCCACAGTGTAGCTGCTGACAGCACAGTGAGCGGATGAAGCTGGAGGGGGCCAGTGGATCATCACGGCCGTGCTGCTGGCCTCCTGGGCCACCGGCCTCCCCGGGGCTGCTGGGATACCTGCAGGAGGAGAAGAAAAAAACATACACACAGTCAACAAATTTCTGCTCTGATTTAGAAAGACATTGGGACATAAAAATCTTTCTGTACCATTACACCTTATTAACCAGCTTGTGATGGCCGATGTTACTGTTTTAAATCTGTGAAATGCTCCTTTAATCTGGCTGTGTTACCTTGAACTTTAATAGAGGCGGAGGACGAGGCCGAGCCATGGTCGTTAACTGCAACGCAGGTGTAGATCCCTGTGTCCTGAGGCATCAGATTACAAATCTTCAATAGGATGTCACCTGTATCCCTGCAGAGGAGGAGGCGGAGGAGCAAGGAATTAAATAAAAGAGAAGTTATAGAGGTGGAGGAGAAGTTAATGAAGAGAAATGAGACAATAAACAGATGGAGGTAGAGAAAGAAGATGATGGGGAAATGACAAAACGTAACAGTGCAGAAATTAGCAACGAGTCGCTATAGAACAATGTAAACTGCTCATATGTGCACACATGCAGTTGTCGTTACCTGAATTCGATGGTGAAGCGGTTGTTGCTGGTCACTGGGTTCTGGTCGGGGCCCTTCAGGGTGACGGAGGGTTTGGGTCGCCCACAGACTTTACAGCAGAGGACCACGGTCTCTCCGAACGCACACACCACATCTGACAGAGGGACGAGGAACTCTGGAGCCACTGCACACAGGAAACATGTACCATTATGCACCATAATTCACTGTGTTTTATGCTATCTAAAAGGTGGAAAATGTGAACTTGAGATGGGAGCCTTGACACATATGGACAAACACGGTGTGGCCCTCTCATTTTAGAACATTATGTCACTCATGTATAGCTTTAATTTGTCTACATCCTTTCTCCAACTTTAGCTTTGTGCTGGTATTTAGGTATAAAAGGATAAGCAGCAAAGTCAGACCTTGGGTACGGTCGAATAGTCAAAAAAATCAGCTCCTAAGTCCTTTCCTAACCACTTTTCCTTAACCTCAATGGAAAATGTCACGAGGTCAAGGAAAGATGAGAAGGAGAATTCATGAGGAGTTGGGAGAAGACGATCGCGGTGTTTAGAGAATCCCACTGCACTTACACTTAGTCTACGTCATCACGCGACAGCGAATGTTGATGACGTCGTTTCTTCTCGTGACGGTCGGCCTTATATGCTGCTACCGCAAGGAATTGTGGGACGGCATTACCTCCTTTCCTTTCGTAAAGGATGGTCTGGTGTATCCTATGCTAAAGGAAGCATTGAAGCTCCTTTCCTTAAAGGAACACTCCACCGTTTTTTCATATTAAAACATGTTATTCGGTCAAGTAAGACGAGTTGATACAGACCTCTTGCGTCTCAATGCGTGCACTCAATCGCCCTGGCGCGCGGCGCCACTTGGCTAGCACTTAGCTTAGCCCAGTTCATTCATTAGGATCCAAACAGATGGACAGTTAGAAGCGACCAAACTCCTCCACGTTTTCCCTATTTAAATACAGCTACACGAGTAGTAATATCATCACTCCTGAAAAATCTTCTCCCCTCAGGAGTGATTACTGCGCCGAGTCGAAGTGCTATTCCGCCATACATTATAGTTCTCCTTTTTATCCGCTTAGAAAAGCGCCACGTTTTATTTTGTGTCGCCATACTTGGTCGTTTAACTACTCGTGTAGCTGTATTTAAATAGGGAAAACGTGGAGGAGGTTGGTCGCTTCTAACTGTCCATCTGTTTGGATCCTAATTAATGAACTGGGCTAAGCTAAGTGCTAGCCAAGTGGCGCCGTGCGCCAGGGCGATTGAGTGCACGCATTGAGACGCAAGAGGTCTGTATCAACTCGTCTTACTTGACCGAATAACATGTTTTAATATGAAAAAACGGTGGAGTGTTCCTTTAACAGTTAGAGAATTCGAACAGCTCTTATCATGGCGGCTACGATAATACTTCCGGGTCATTTCACTCAGTTAGGAAGGTTCCTAAGCAAATTTGACTATTCGACCGCAGCCCTTATCTTAGCACAGTCTCTGCACACTCAGCTGTGTAAGCATCATAAACTTGTTTGCAACAAATCTTATTTTCTGCAATAACGCAACATCCAGTGGAAAAAAAACTATTTGGCTTTCTGCAGTTCATGAGGTGCATGAGAAGATCATCACTTTTAATTTTCATGCCTTCTGGTCAACGCCAAGAAACAAAAACTGCATCAGCTGAAGCTAAAAAGTTTTATATTGGATGCTGAGCTGACACTTACCTTCCTGGATGAAGTTTGGGTTCAGAAGCTGGAAAACAGATTAGGTCAAAGTTACAGTTTAGGTGAAGTTTAGTTTTCAACATTTAAAAAAATGACGCTACTATAGTTCATGTTTTCTGTCCACACTAACTTTTTAATACTCTCAATCCATGATTTTTTCCATACGTTAGAGATGTTTCAAAGACAAAACCTCTGGTTTTGTAACTCTTTGCAAGTGTTTTTATTAAAGAAACTGTGTGTGTGTACCTCCATTCCTGTTTTTGGGTCAAGGTCATCATCACAGTCAGACTCATCTGAAGTGTGAACGTCCTGGTGGAGAATTAAGGAGGACGACAAGAGGAAAGTAGAAAAAATGGGAGAGAAGAGAGTAAGATGGGATTTAAAGGTGAGAGATAAGGATGCAGCAAATGACAGAAGAAATTAAGAACAAGGTAATTATGGGAAAGGAAATGGGGAGGTGGACAAAGCACCAAAGGAGGGAGGCAGACCACGAGATAAGGGAAGAAAAGGGAAAAAAGCAAAGAAGAAAAAATCATGACAAAGAAAGATGAGGAAATAAGAGAAGTGGAAAAGGGGAAGTGATGAGGATGAAGAGATAATAAGAGCAGGTGTTTATTACTCCAAAGAAAAACACTCATTTAATCTTGCTGCATGTGGAGGGTTTTAAATATCTTGAAAGGTAATCCCAGGTTTTGAAGGAACGTCCCTGCTCCGTACAGAACTCTGTTTGCTGATACTCACCTACGAGCTGTTTGAGACTGGTAAGCTGGTAAGCTTTACATCACCACTTCCTTATCCTGTCTTTTTTTTCTTCTTAGAAACAATGGCACACTCCACACTTAATCAAAGAGCATCCAACCAATTCTGTGTTAAAGTCAGTGCAAAATGCTTTAAACTGCATTTAGCAGAATGTCTACAAGGTGGCTTCAAGAAAATTCCTAAACATATATCTAGAAAGTCATTGAAGCTTTTGAGCCATGTCTGCTCTGTCTGCAATGATATACATGTATAACAATGTGTGAAAAGTATCTTTAGAATACTTTTTCACTAATTGCAAGATGACAGATTATGTAAAACATTAACAAAACACCTATAAACACTAAATTTTGAGCCATTCCCAAACAAAACACTTCAATGTGAAATACAATAATTAGAATCCCTTAAAAATCAGTTTGTTTCGTATGTCTATTCCTAATAAGACATAAAGAATACAAAATTCATAATATAAGTTGTCACTGAGTCTTGTCACATGTTTACATTCTAAACATGTGAGGCATTACATTATTTTATACAGTCTATGGGCATTACACAAGTCACAATATCAACAGGAAGTAGCATCATTTGAGTCTCCTGAAGGCCACGGGAGGACCAAAAGTAAGTTATCTCCACTTTTTGATAATATTACTGAGATTATTCCCACTGTACAGCCATGTTAGGTTTTCTCATTTAGCACTGATGTCATGTGGCTACATTTCATGTATTTACGAATGCTGGCCCTTAAGATACAATGAAAAAAAGAAAAAGAATGGATAAATAACATACCCAGAGACTGACCATTAACCATTTTGAACAACTAAATGTGTGTATTATAAGATAGTGTTGAAGACCTTGTAAGCTTAGTGTAAATCACCCTCATCTGTAGCAGATCTTTCATGTCAACAATGTGGAGGAAAATCAAGTTTTTTTTACTTTGAAACAACTACAAACTAACATGCAACTGTAAACATCATGAGTTGTCACTTCTGTGCTTTTGTTTTATACACACACAACAGCCTGTATTGTTAGTCCACTACAGAAACACTGGTTAGCGCAGAACTTAAATCAGTGAGTTCTACCTCTATCCATGCACAGGGAGGGAGAAATAAATCACAACACAAAAAGAAAATCAGACTTTATTTTCCAGCCAGTGCAATTTTTGGGTTTGGGGTAAAATAAAGAGGAGTAAAACAAAACTTGCAGTGTTTTTCTTTAATGGTTCTCAACCAAGTTTTAAAATGACACTTTCATTTTCAAATTTAGGTTTTTGGTTTAACCAGACACTTGAGCTCCCATAAAGATAGCAGAAGGAATATAAACAAATATTAGCAATATTTAAAACAGATATGGCAAATTAATTTAAGTGGCTTTTTTACACCTGAACATTAAGTCTTGGATTTACTGGCAAATCAGTGCTTTTGCCTGTTATCTAATCCATAAAAACAAACTGTACTGATAGCAGTGAATGAAAGTATAAATTCAAGTTTTCTGCTAGTTGAGAACCACCACTGGAGTAAAAGAGACACAGAGTGTGTGTGTGTGTGTGTGTGTGTGTGTGTGTGTGTGTTTGCAGGTTCGCACACACACATGCGTGCATTGCACACACACGGGTTACGAACGAAAATAAACTGGGGCAGGTGAGGGGTTTTGGCACACATATATGACATCACCAGCGTGCGCCATCGGCCTGCTTTTACTCACTTTGCCCTTCGCCCTGGTGGCGGGGGAGGCGAGCGTGGGAGGGGGCGTGGTTTCTTTGGGCTTACGGAGGAGACCGTTCTCCTGACCTCTGACCCCCACAAAGGAGGCATCCTTGGCTTCGGCGCGCTTCCTGGCGCGCAGCGTGTTCCACGACAGAGACTTCCTGTACGGTACAGGAACGAGAAACGTCAAGCAGCCAATCAGAGAGAAGCTCAGCGGGGTCCAGCTCAGTCTGGCTGCAGAGGAACACGGCCTTCACTTCATCAGAACCCTCGGCTTTATGTTTACTATAAATTAACTCAAATTTTATTCTGTTGTGCTTCTATTCTGTCCTACATCTCATCTTTGTATTCTTATTGTATTTATACACACAAATGGAATACAGAGCTGGAAAAACACCTGATATTAATGAAGGCTATGGCTTTTAAAAAGTCCTGGTATGTCAGGAACAAAATAAGCAGCCTGGAGCAAATATTGTTAATTGAACTAATGTTTGGCAATCAAATAATCAGTTTAAACTTTTGATTGTAGTATACTGTCTTGAAGAAATAATATTTAAAGCTACATTTTTAAGTTTTTAAATCTCACTTTGGATGCACAGTAACACCAATATTTAATTTTTTTAAATATTCAATTTCTATTCACTATTTTTTAGTATTGGCATGCTAACTTTAGCACATTGTTATTGTAGCAGACTGAGCGGTATAAAGGATCACAGCTACTTAAAGATACAAAACAGTAGTAAACAGCTCTGAGCTGTCTGAAAAGCTACTGCCAGCAGTTATGCAAAATATGATTAAAAAAATGTATTAATAAGGAAGCAGATTTCTACCACCAAACTGTTAAAGTTCTTCATAATTAAAATGCAATTTCTCTCTTTAAGTGTAGCAAAAAAATGTATCAATTAAATTAAATGTAGAAAATATGACATTAATAGATTTTTCTAATTTTGAGATACTGCCTCATAATTATTAGAAATATTATAATTATTATGATACTAAAATCCGATTAACATACAATGAGATAAATAGAGAAGCTTTCTAACAAATAGAACTAAGAGATAAAATTCTTTATCATGAAAAAAATACTAGATATTTTGTTCTTTTTAAGAGGGATAATAATAATAATAATAATAATAATAATAATAATAATGAATGGTTCATTGTACATTGGGTTTAAGTCAAAGTGCATTCAATGCTGTGGGAAAAACAAATCTGCCTCTGGCCTCCACAGGTTCCTCTAAGGTTCAATGAAAGCGCTCTTTTTCTGTTGTGTGCTGTAGTATGTTGAGGGTTCTGACAGGGTCAGTGTTGCCTGAAGCTACAGCCAGACTCTTCTGGTCCGTTCAGAAATAGGAGAAGAGAGACAGAGAGACGCTGGTCTGACTTTATTGAGACAGAAATAAAGTTAGACTGGAGGACAGAGCAGCAGAAAGACGGTAACATACTGTACCTTCCTCTAACACATCACAGACACTGAAGCCTGTTAACAGTTAAACAATCACACCAGCAGTTTGAAACGTGTTTCACCTGTAGACTCCAAAATTATTCATGTTAAAATATGTGGATTTATTGTTCTACATTGTTCATCATTTCTGTGGAAAAAAATACTCCTCCACAGTTACTGCAAAATGCATTTCATGGTCTCAATAATAACACATTTTGTATCGTATAATATTTTTTTGCCTCAGTGTCAAAAAATACGAAAACTGTTGTTTCAGATGTTTCTGCATTTCTCACCTTTAATGAAATGTATATTTTTAAGTGTACCTTGTGTGGAGTGTCAAACCGTTGAGTTAGTAAAACGGAAACAAATAACTTCAAAATAAAAGTCACTACAATAACAACAAATACAAAAAGCTGAAATTAAACATACAGGGGAAAAGTGCAGACAATAATTGAATACCTGTTCTAGTGTTGAAGAAACCTTCAGTGCTATAACACCTTATAGTCAGACATTCTAAATAAAAAAGTGTAAATTCTCAGCAATAAAAATCACTCAATAAATATTAAATGTACCGAATATATGAATAAATGTAGGTTTAAAATAATTGAACAAATATTACATAAATAAACATTTTTATTTGCTTCTTTATTTACCTTTTAATAAATTCCCCCATTACTTTATTTAATTTTCCCTTTTATTGATGTTTTTTTTTTTATTATTATTTTTTATATTTCATGGCATCAATTTAATTCATGGCATCTCACTTATAGGAGATTAATAGGAAAATTAATAAAAGGGGGATTACTACAAAGTATAATATATAAAGAAGCAAATAAAAAAAAAATAAAAAAAAATATTTATGTCACATATGAACAATTAATGCCTAGGTATATATTTAAACAACTTTTTGGTACATTTAATGGCATTTATTGAGTCATTCCTTTAATAATTTGTGTGATTAAGCTTCCTTCGTCCACACTACAGAGGTAAAATAACCTTAAAATATAAATATATAAATAGAATAATCCTTATTGAGTTTGTCACCTTGAGTTACTTTCTGTATAAAATGAAACAGTTCACACAGAAGCAGGCAGACCGCTCAGTTTAACGTTTGCTGTTGTAGTTTATTTACAAATATTAAAAACTACAATCATCTTCAGCCTAACGCAGGACAAAACAACTTCACCTTCACGTCGCTTTGCTAACTCATGCTCAAGTCCAAAAGATTTATTTTACATATTTAAAATACATTTAAAATCATTAGTATTAGACTACCAACAGTACAATGCTGACCGTTGCCATTAAATGCAACATATTGCACAGCCTGACTTCATTCATATTTTTTCTTATCTTAAATAGTGCAAAAAGGGATTTTTTTTTCTCAAAACAGGAATGTTCTAGAGCCTCAGTCGAAAAACCAAAATCAACTTTGTACAGTGAACTGCTGACATAATAAACAAAATCAACAGGAAGGAGGAAACAAAATCCAACTTTGTCCGTAAAATAAAATAATTAACAAGGCAGAAAAACAACAACAACAAGAGGAATAAACACAAATTTGTGTATAGATTGCCACAGACAACAAAATAAATCTTCTCCAGTGCGGAGAACGGGACTGAGTCCACCTGAACGCCCCAGGTGAGTTTTTTTTTCTTTCCAAAAATAGTAAAAAGAAAAAGAATACCAAAAAAAAGAAAAAGCAGGGTGTTAGGAACTGAAATAAGAGTCCGGTTTTAGCTCCACATGAGTGTCACTGGTTTTCTCTCTCTGGTTTCCAGAGTCAGCTACAAGTTACAAGATTTTCTATCCAGTCTATTTCTGTGGGATAAATCCTCAGTACTTGTTTACAGGGACAATGATCAGTGTGTGTGTGTGTGTGTGTGTGTGTGTGTGATTTAGTTCATTTGAAAGCCTGAAATCCGTTTTCATGTAGTTGCCACAGAGCCGTCAAGACAATGGCTCAGAAATAAAACTGTCACTGCAGCAGCTTGACGGACAGTAAGAGACCAGTTCTGTACCTTTTACCTCCGAGGAGCAACAAGAGTTACAAAAAAAAAGTCTCCTCTGAGGTCCAAGAGTTCGTTGTTAAAGGGGGGAGGAGGAGGAGGAAGAGGAGGGAGGGAGGGAGGGAGGGAGGGAGGAGTTAGGAGGTGAGGGCGAGGCAGTGAGTGGTTAGGAACCAGGGATGGGAGTCCAAAAACGAAACAAAAATGTGTTTTTTCACCTCATTTCTCTCATCCAATCCGAGTGCTTGGTTTGAAGCCCAACCAGAAGTGCGTCTGTCTGCAGGTAAAGAAGTGCTGGGTGGGTAGGTGGAGGGGACTTACTTGATGTTGTTGGCATCGGCTACCACCGCCGAGAAGGACGAAGTAGAAGAAGAGTCTTTTATGGGCTTTGTGAGTGGGCCCAGGATGTGTCCCGGCACCCAGCCCTCTGCCGCCGGAGACTGGCTGTTGGCTGGCCGGTAAACAAGGTACATGTTCTGCTGATTGGTGGCCAAGATCTGGACCGTCTCCCCCTGGCTGACACAGACCTCGTTCTCCTTGAGCGCCGAGTAGTCCTGAGAGACCAGCATGGTGGAGGAGACGCCGTTACAACCGCCGTCAGGGTCCTGAGGGGGAGGAGGAGGAGGAGGAGGAGGAGAGAGGATGGCAGAAGAGAGGGAAAGACGAGAGGAGAAAACACAAAGAGGAAGAGGCCGGAGAATAGAAATGACGGACAAAGAGAGGGACAATTGAGGACAAGGTTAAGGTGATTCTATGTGGGCTGGACAACAGTCCTGCTGGCTGTGACGCTTTCACAGCCAACCCAAACCTGAGGAGGAGCAGAGGGAGGTGAGGGCCAAGGAGGAGGAGGAGAAACAGTGACAATTAGAGTGTCAGCTTTCTGACTATTGGCTTTCTTCTTCAAAGTCTACCTGAAAGACTAGACATCTTCAAGTTCCAGTTCGAGGCCTAATCCACACTTCAGTTCTTCAGTGTTTGTGTGTAGACAGCAGGTTTTGGGCTTGTAATGTCAAAGTGTGCAATGTTATTTTATTTGTGAGGCGTCACAATTCAGGCGACCTAGAATAGTTCTTCTTCTAACCTCCTAACAGGAGTTTTTCATTGTTTACACATAATTAGACAAGATATTCTTTAACTAAATTGAGGGTCAGAGGCATCAAAATGCCTTGTGGAGTGATCGATGGGCCAGGTAGCCTTTTGCTAACACCTTTATTTCAGGCTTTCGGTCTGCCAACGTGGCTTTAGAATTAGAGTTTTATCATCACCTGTTGGTTTGGATGATCTCAAAATTGCTGAAGTTGTTTTTGCACTTTTATTCGGACTAAGATTTTTATTACAAAACTGTGTTTCTGTGGACAGGAAAGGACCCTGTTTTAAAAAAAAAGGAAATTAGTTCCAGTCCGATAAAACTGTCTACAGCTGCAAGTCTTCTTGTTAACAGACGGCTGTTTCCAGCCAATCAGTGCTTTGTGGGAGAGACATCATCTTCCTGAGTCAGAGCCACAAAAAAAGTTGATCAAAGACGGTGAAAGGTTTGGGCAGGTTTGATGCAGCAGTAATGGTTGTTGTAGACTGGCTAACAGGAATAACAACTTTAATAGACATGAAGTGTTAAAACTGCCCCCCAAACAGAAAACAGCTGACGAAAATGCACATTTTTAACAAGAAAATAGAAGTGTCACTATCTGCAGGGTAAGGGACACAGCTCTTAAAGGTGACCATACTCTTTAGCCTAAATAAGTTTGTTCTATTTCAGTTATGTATCACTCTCCTTGTTCTCAGGAATATTTATACCTTGACGAGGGCCAAGGTCAGACCAGCCTCCTGCAGACAGCAAAATGTTTTCAGCCCAAGTAGGCCAGAAGGAGAGCAGCTTGGTATGTATATATAAACCCACAGTATGCTGCTACACCTGCAGTAGCCCAGATTTTAACCTTGGCTTTTAGGGAACAGGTGACTACTTACAGCGAGTAAAGTGTTTCACGGCCCAGTTTACCAGCTGTCTGCTGCAGTCTGTGGTTCAAGTCTGAGTCTAGACAATACAAGTGTAAAATTAAGAGGAGCTGTGCATCTAAAAAACAGACCCTGAAACACAGTTTTCTCTTAAACCAGGGGTCGGCAACCTTTACTAACAAAAGAGCCATTGTTGGCCAAATAAAGAGAAAAAAAATCGGAATGGAGCCGCAAACCTTATTTTAAACCTTACAAGAAAGATAAAAAAAAAAGCCTAAAAACCCCTGTCTTAAGCTGTTAGGAAATTATAAAAATTCATCCACAACAACAAATAAATACAAAAAGACCATCAAGCTTGCAGTTTACAGGAACTCACCCTGGAATCGAAACATGTCGAACCGCCGTTTGAGGTGGACACTTTCATCTTCGTCCTCCCTCTCTCCGTCTCCTTGTCCCCGAGCCCGACCGCTGAGGATGGACGGCTGTGAGGCGACATGGTGGGCCGGTTCCCCGAGGACGAGCGGTTCCTGGTCAGCGAGGAGCCGGAACCCGCTCCGCCCATCTCCTTCTGGTACTCGATGGGAGACTGCAGAGCTAAAATCACACATGGATGGAAAATTTTAATCAGGTTTGCTGACTTTCCAGTTGATGTTTTTTTCTCTTCTGGACATGAAATAGTTCTTGATCCAGTTTGGAGTGCTGTAGTTAAAGTACAACAACATTTTTGCACTTTTCAGCAGGTCATTGACTTGGGTCATAGACTGCTGCTGACTGTTACCAAAGAATTCAGCAGTGTTGACCTAAATGTACTTGAAGGAACTTCATTTTCTTCGTGCATTCAAGTGCAATCAGGAAATGTCAACATCTAAAAGTCAGTTGCTCTATAAGTCACAACTAAATAATTAAAAAAAGAGACCAGCTGTGGCTCGGTTGGTAGAGCAGGTTACCCACCGATCGGAGGGTTGGTGAAAATACTGAACCCCAAATTGTTACCGATGCTGCCTTCATCGGTGTGAAACCCAATGGTGGCAGGTGGCACCGTTTAGGGTAGCCTCTGCTACCTGTATGAATGTGTGTGTGAACGGGTGAATGAGCGCAGTCTGTAGTGTAAAGCGCTCTGAGTGGTCGCAAAGCTACTAGAAGCGCTATATAAGTGCAGGTCCAAATAACAGCTGCTTCAAGACTTCTTGATAATGTTGCTCAAAAGAAAAAAAACACTTTCCAACAGGCAGATATGAGCCAGACAGCTAAAACATGCAAAACACCAGCTATGATGTGAAATAATGTCAAATGTAATGTTAAAAAGATAGCAAATGATTATAATATGTATCTTGTTTACAATCTGTGAGACCACAACACATTGCTAGTATTACATTGCCATTTTTATAGCATATATGTAGACAACAGAGACTTTGACTGATGCTGAGTGGAACATTATCATTTTATACTCTCGTCTGATCGCTGGCAGTCCGTCGTCTCTCATTAGGTTATGAGAAAACTTCATGTGTGAGAGGAAAATATAGTAGGTGTGTGTGTGTGTGTGTGTGTGTGTGTGTTTCCTCACCAGACAGGAAGTTGCTCTGAGCATCCAGGACGTCCTGTATGTGTCGGACCCAGACCTGCTTGATGTCGACGTTGGCGGCCTGCAGGGTGAAACGCTCCGACGAGCCACGACACGACAAGACAAATTTACAGGGATCGTTATCCGCACTGTCCTCCAGACCCAGGTAGGATACCTGTGAGGCAAAGGGATAGCAGCTTTAGTGTCATAATTATTTATCCATTTTTGTTGTTGTTGCATTGAGTCAAACTAACCCAGTGTGCTTCATTGTTATTATACATCTATGGTATTTATCTTGTCTTAACTCATTTTTGTAAGGGTAACAACACAATGTCACACTCAGCTACTGTCAATTATTCATCAGAAAAACATTTATTTGAAGCCTGACACACAGTTCCTGACAGATTTTTTGGGCATCAAGAGGACAAATATACTGTTCGTAAACTTAATAAATTGGAAGCAGGATAAATATATAGTGTAACTGAATGACTGTAAATGTAATTTAGTAACTCAAGTATATTAAGTCGGGTTTTAAAATGTGCATGTTCTATTGATATACCTTGATGCTCTTCTTGAACTGGTATCCTGGCGTGGACGATCCTTTCCTGAGCAGCTCACTGAAGATGACGATCTGCTCGAAGAGGAAAACTCGCCGTTCTTTGGAGCGCGACAGGACGCCGGCGTCCTGTTCCGTTACAAAGAAGGTTTCCTGCTGCAGCAGTTTGCCCTGACACGTCAGTTTACCCTGCAGAGAAATTAGATATATTTGATGCTTACTGCTCACTTATCGTGGATGTACTAGAGTGCAGCAAATCTCACACAAGCTAACGTTTTTTTATTCTGTCGACGTGCACACACTGGCCCTCATTTATCAAGCGAGCGTAGAAACCAGCGCAGATCTGAGTGTATATTTTGTCTTACGACAGGGTTCACGTGTGATTTATCAAACGATCGTATCTCGCCAACCACAGCGTAAGAATGATAGGCTGTTGTTAAATGTGGCGGCTCGAAACATGCGTAATTTAAATACCACGCCCTAATATATACCCGATTCAGATGGCTCGCCTTCAGAGTTTACGACATCGAAGGGCGCAATATGGCCCAAAAGAGGATTTTTTCACCCTCCGAAGTCAGCTTTATTAGCAAAGTGCACCGTTACAATTAACAACAGGGGCAATATAGACATAATAAAGAAATATGCAGCGACGGAGGTTTATGAAATAAAAGTACTTATAGTTATAACAAACAAGTTCACTGAATATTTTACATTTGGAGCACAGACTTTCAGCTTTTTGGTTGAAGGAGGTAAACAATGTTTTAAAGTAAGTTTTAATTCTAAAAGAAGAGGAATTTCTCAGTCAGAAAGTGAAATGCTGACGTCCAACAGCTGCAACACAACAAACTAGTTTTGTTTGGCAGCATAAAAAGTGAAAAATAAGGAAATCAGTGGTGCTGTCAGCAGAGTAGCAGACCGTTAAACTCCCGGCGAGGTTTGAGTAATTACATTGTGATATATAAAGCATAATAATCTATATAATATCCGAATATTGCTATTATTATGATGGAGATATATTATTCACCTCTTTACATTTACTAATAATGATGTCCTAGTCAGAGGAGTGTGTGACAGCGCTAATTGGAAATGTTTCTATTCGGGCAGCACCGCTGGTAAAGGAGACGCTGACGCTCCGGTGTCGGAGCTGGATAACAGTAAACAGCAGAAGACAACAACATTTAATATCCTCGGCTGGTATTCTGTTTAAAGAATTTCAAGATCGCAGGGTGTATTTATTTTTGGATTATGTTTTAATGATAGATTATGTAGTCTAAACATGTTTTGCTTTGTCACCATTAAAAATCAAAACACCACAGAGTTTTATCAGCTCCAGGCATCGAAACTATAGTCTAAGATCAATTCTCAGACTCAGACGTGTGGACTTCACGCTGACTCAAATTTGCGTACACGAGCTGAGAGCAGACGAGAGATCTGATTGTACCGTCCGCTCACGTCCAAAGAAATGCCGAGGCTTGCGGAGAAATCATCTTACGCCCACTTTACGCTCACTTTCTGACGTACGCTTGTTTGATAAATGAGGGCCACTGTGCTTTGTGCAAACCTGTAATTAATCAGCGAAACAGGAAGTGAACATACCTCGTATCCCTGCAGTCGTCCCAAATTCATCATGTCGTTACACAGTTTAGGGACCTGAGACATCAAATCTACCGCTTTCTGTCAGAGCCCGAGAGAGGAGAGTGAATGGGAGCATTAACAAACATCCACCAATATCAATATGTGAAGGTTTCAACACAAAAAAACTAAAAACTGATCATTCAGCACTTAAATTTTTACCTCAATTTGTTCACAGTCCATGCCTGCTTTAGAGCTGTACTTCAAGAAGTCCTGAGGAGAAACATGATCACAACTTTAATATTCTGTAAATACAATTTCAATACATATTCGTACCCTGAATATCACATACAGCTGTCAGATAAATACAAATACACACTCTCCTATATTACTTGGTATTAAAACAGGTTTGATAGAAGAGAACACACCCAGATATACAGTATTTGCAGCATATTTTCTTGTAGAGCTGCAGGAATTTAAGATCTCAAATTCCTATATTTAGTTATCAGTATCTGCATTTTAATACATTATATTTAATGTAAGTGTCCATTTCCAGGTCTGTTTGAGCTCTGCCAGTGCTGGTAACATGTGAGGGAGCAGATTTGTTTTTCCACAGTACAAATTGTTAACTAAAGCTATAACGTTGTTGCAGTTTCTTTTACTGAATTATTTTGAACCACTTGTAGACTAGTTTGAAGCAAATCATTTCATAAAGGCACAAGCAAACTTATCACATAATAGAGCTGTGATGTCATGAGGCCAATGTTACTTTATGGTTTGATAAATCATTTCCTAGTCAATTACTATGTAACAGGAATTTCTATTATATTTGATAGATTACAATTAATTTGTGATTATTAAAGGTGAAGGGGAAAGTGGTTGTTTTTCTCCATAAATAGTCTCTAAATAATCACTTTTGTAACATGAATCATTACCTTCAGTAGCAGCTGGTATTTGGTGATTCTCTGGATGGGTTTGATCAGGAAGTCACTGATGGTCAACCTAGACTGGGTGTCCTGCTGGATTCCCTGAAGGACAAACACCAGCAGATGTCAAATTCATGTTGATTTTTGTTCTATGTTTGGCCAGTTTAATATCAAACACTTCTATTACCCCATGAACCTCACAACCTGCCAATATCACACCATTTATCATTGCCAGAAAATGTGAAAAAAAGAAAGTGTTGGACTTTAGAGTTTCCGTTAGTCCTTGAACAAAACGTGTCAAATGCTTGTCAAGGAAATTCTAAAATTAAAATATCATAAAAATCCTTTAATTCTACAAGTGTCACTTTATTGTAAACATCTCATTAATGCAATTCAATGAATGACAATGATTGTAAAAAATAAAATGATCTTATTCCAGAGCCAGTCTCAAAGTCTAAAAGGGGATTTAGTTGAGACATTTCCAATTAAAGTGTTTTGTTGTTTTGCACAAATAAAAAAACAAGTAAGTAAGTGACATAAAGAGTCAAAACATCACTTACATCAAAGAATGTGTCATATTCTGCTACGATGAACTCTGACTTCGGCTTATTCTGACAATAAACCACATACATGTGGAGTCTTCTCTCCTGCAACACACACACACACACACACACACAATATTTTACGGTCATATATATATATATATATATACACATTGAAAAAGCAAAAAGTCTTCATTATTATTATCTCACAGGGCTCCACTCACATGTTTGATGAAGAGCTCAGGAAGGTGTTCATGGTCTTCTAGACATTTCTCCAACTCTCCTACGAAGAAGCTGACAGGGCAGAAATATTATTGTAATTATTAAATACAAACAGAATGACAGAGCCCTCTTCGGTCGCAGTTTCATCCTTAAACTCACTCTCTGTGCCAGTCGTAGATCTGATGGATGTTCCCGAAGACTATTTTGTCTTTTCCTTTCATGTCATCAGGGACGCCCTTCTCCTCGACCTTCTTCATAAAGCCCTGCAGGGTCACAGAAGGTCACTTGGTTACTTAACATCTTTGTCTTTGTTGTGTTTTTGTCTGGCTTTTATATGTCAAAGTTGCATTGAGAGGTCCACTAATTACAGGACAAGATACAGAGTTAAAAAAGGATAGGATGATCTGGTACAGAAAGTCACAGGCGTGCAGACTCACCTCCACCACGATGCCCAGATCTTTGACGTAGTCCTTCTCTGTCTGAATTAGCTCGTTCAGGACAAACCTGTGCAGAGCAAACAGAGCACTGTAACATCAGCACAGTCAACAGGGAGCTGTGCTCCTGGTCGCAATGTGACCCTGACGGTCGTAGCAGCAGAACCAGCAGTGATGATGCACCACAGTACTCACATCCGTCCTCTCATAGCTTTGGCTCGCTGCTCCAGTTCAGGGTTTCGTGGCTGGACTGGAGTGGTTTGCTCTGGAGGAGAGAGAGGGGAGAAGCCCGGGTACGCTCCTGGTTCCAGAGTCTGAAGAGACGAGATGGTTTAAAGATTGGAAATTATCTTTAGTGTCCCAGGGTTCACATCAAAACAGAAAACAGCATGGCATCAACAACACATCAGCAACAGTCACAGCAAATGTGAATGTTACCAACATACAGCAGCATTAACCCTCCTAAGGACCTTTATTAATGTCAAAGAGGTCATTTTTTATTGACGGTCAGAGAAGGTCAGTGTTTAGAGGCAGATTCAATCATTTTACCCTTTCACCGTTTTGTGTTCAAGATGCTCTTTTAGTAAAAGCTACATGTTAAAAAACACCAACATACACCAACATAATGATATTATTTAATGACAGCAGATGGCAGCAGAGTCAGTCTTCAGTAGCCCAGAAGAAGAACCTGTGTTGAAAGTGACTCCCACCTCTGCTTTTCCTCTTTGCAAATCATTTACAGTTGGGAGTGAAAATCTAAAATTCTAAGGAAGCACCAAATCTCAAATCTCATCAACATATTCTTCAGCAATGATCCAACAACAGGTACACGGTGTGAGTTTGAGTGGACAGGTATTATTTTAGATTACAAAGTTTTAGTGGAGTGGGTTAGACACTGTTTCAGCGACAGAAACTCAAACAATCCATGCATGCTGTGCAGCTTCATTGACAGCGGATAAACAGGTTGTGTTCACTACAGTGCCTCATTTTAAAGATGAACTGGTCTGCACATTTTTTTTGTTTTTCTTTTTGCCCATAATCAAGAATATATGTTATTCTGTACATGGATATGACTTGCACATGCAGACAACAATACACACTCACCATCTTGGTTTTAACCAGTTTTTCTATGGCGCTAACCAGCTCTGCAGCGCTGGGCACCTCAGAGGACGATTGCAGAGACGTTAGCAAGGATGAAGACTGAGAGAGGAAGAGGAGGACCAAAGCAACAGCATGTTAGTGAGATTCACCAGTGAAGGAGAGGAGAGAGGAAGTGGAAGAAAGGAAGATGATAAAAAAAAGGAAATAATGGCAGTGGAAGAAAGAAAAGCTGTGACAGCAGCAGGTGGAAACACTGCATGATTCACACAGAGGTTTATCAGTAGGCAGCATATAAAAGCAAAAGATGTCGGTGTTTGAAAGATGTTCGTAGACATAAATTCTAAATATTTATATTTTAAGGAGCCTATAACAGTCTAAATGAAAATCCAACTTCCACAGAAGATCCATTTCAGCTTCTAAATGAGCAACAACAGCTGAAAGCTTCCTCCTCCTCCCTCTCACCTTGTCGTCCTGAGCCGAGGGGTCCTTGATGATCTCCATGGGGGGAGGCAGAGGGGTGTGGGCCTCCTCGTCCTGCTCCTCCTCCCCGCCGCTCTGCATCCCAGACGAGGTCTTAGACAGGATGTTACCTTCCTTACTGATGAATCCCTGAGAGACACAGAGACGCGATTCAGAAGTCAGTTAGGAATGAAGAAACACTTTATACCAACTTGTTATTAAACTGCCCACCTCAAACATGGCTTTATGGATCACTTTATGGATCTCGTTTTAGGCCAATATTTTATTTGAGGTTTCGGGTGTAGCTAGATGATATCTGACTTCCTCTTCTGGTCATTGTTTACAGTCTTATTTGCAACTCCATCAGGACTTATTTCATTGTTTCAGCTAATAATGTGATATCTGTATAAGAATGCATAACAAAAACCCCCACGGCTTTTGCCAGACGATAGCCGATGAGTTATCAGATTGCATTTTAGCTAGTGCGTTTCTCCTCTTTTGCTCTCCACACGTTTACTTGCTTGCAACAAAAAACCCCTTATTGTTCAATATAACTCGGACTACCAGGAATGCTTCCGGTACCAAAATTTGTCCTTTTCCCTCCAGGTTCTGCATTCAAATGCATATATGAATCTATAAATCTTTTTTCATTGAAAAAACAAACACACATGACAGCTGTGCTTATAAACTTCTAGTTCCCTCAAAATAAACGAATGACAGAGCATAAAGATGCTGAGTCATGCAGGATTTTTTTTATGTAGGACGAGGAAGTGGTGATGAATCACAGATGAATAATTGCGGATGGTTCAGGTCAGACACATGCAGTCTGTCCCTGAAACGTCCAGAACATTTCCTGCATGTGTGAACGGGAGCAGGGATCCATATCCAAGGAAATCTGAACAGACAACTCACCCTAAGACTCAGACATTTCAGGAAAAAATGCCAGTACAGTTTTGTTGTGAATGAAAGCAGTTAGACTGCATTCAAAAGCATGAAGAGACAAAAGCAAATCAATCTGAACTCTGCTGATACGGTAATTCAATCCGCAATTTTTTAACGTTTGTGCCAGTGATTTCAAGGGTGCTTTGATAACTAACAAACCATACAAGTTCTGTAAATGATAAAAGACGTTTTCTGTAGCATACATCCGGTCTTAAGCCTTACTTTTTGAAGTAAGTCATTTTGCAGTAATGTACCGGGAACTGTGTGTGAAAGAGGCTTTAGTTAATCGTTTCTAGAATCACACTCTTGCTTTTGATTTGAACTTTGTCAGGCTGAGTAACTGAGAAACAAAGCTGCATTTTACTGTTAAATACATGTTTGTTCGCAGGTTTGAAGTGGAAAACTTCAAGCTGCTTTTACTGATTCTAAACTGCCGAGAGATATTATGTGAGGAAGAGTTCTTTCCTGTTTTATCATTGTAACTAATGCTGTGTCACTCCCCTGCAGCACAAACACTAACCAGCATGGGTCTGAATTGATTCGTTGAACATGTGTTTTTCTCTTTTATCCAGCGTTATTTATTGTCCTTTGTACTTCTGCTTAGACACGTGTCCTTAACGGTCATTAAGCTGCGTCATTCTTGTTGGGAACTTTTATGAGTTTGTCTAATTCTAAGGGTTTCAGAAAAGGTTGCTGTATTGTCAATGAATTCTTGGAGAACATAAAAAATCAACTGGAATGTACCTTGCAGGGTTGAGTAGTTAAACATTTTAAATAGCCAGATTGCAACTTATTCAGTAGGTTGATCATATGTTTGTGTTTGTGTGTGTGCGTGTGGGTGAAATTGTGTGTTGGAGAGAAAGAAAGCCTTAATACGCGGAAAGAGGAACTTGCTGGATTACTGTCTACCATGTCAATGTTAATAAATCTAAATATATCTCTGTGACATGTTCACCCCAGAGCAGGAGCAGACAGATTAACTTTTAACTACAGATGCTTTTTAGACAGAACAGAACTATAAAACTAGGTTTGGTATTACATATCTTTCAGATTTCAGGCCCACTTACTGTGTTTTTGGACTGAATAAATGTGCTATATTTGCATATCTTATCACATATTTCTTGTGTCTGACTGACAGATGAAAATAATCAGCATGCGAAGTGTTTCATACCTGATAGGAAGTGACCTTACAGGTCTGTTTTCCTGCTGTGCCTACGAACATGACTAATATAACAAACCTTTAACAGCATCAGAAATGCAGTGTCGTAGATTTAGTTGAAGGTGGGTGGTGGAAATATTATTAAGAGACTTGTTTGCCTATCACAGTGCTGCAAAACTTTGAAAATCACAACCAATAAGCAGCATTAAAGTTCAGGAATGCTAACATTTTACCCCATGCTACCAGACTTTAATGCCTTGCCAAAACTATTTTCCTGTAAGAAATTATCAGAACTAAAACTAGCTTCAACTCTGTCTGAGTGAGCTAAAAGGAAGCAAAAAAGCCCACAGATATTAGCTCCGTTCTCATTCAATTTGTAAGTCTTTGATATGTTGCAAAAAAGAAATGCAAATTTGTCGCATTTCCATGAACTGGTTTGGAGAAGAGAAACCAGGCTCCAGCATAGTTTGGCCTGTAATTTGAAAAAAAAACCTTTTTTGTCTCGTTGAGGAAGTTATTTGTATCATTTGTAACGCAATACTTCAAGATGAAAATGGTTAGGGCTGGAAACAAAGCTACAGTATGTCTCTTGAAAGGGTTCTGACCTTAAGCTATGACAGGTGAAATACCAACTTACTGAAAACCAAACCACAGCAGTTGAAATAATGCTATTCTTAAATGCTATGCTTACCTCATCGATGATGTCATCCTGCAGGGCATGGTCAGGTTGTCCGAGGTCAATACTCTTCCTGCTCTCCTCTCTTCCTGAGCCTGGTCCTGTCAATCAATTAGTTCATTACTCGAAAAAATATATATAACATATCTTAACAAGAATATATTCTGGCATTATTGGATTTGAGGATTCAAGAAATCAAGAATTTTTCATCAGCCTGGAGTTGTATTTTACAAACCCAGTACAAATTATTACAATATAGCTTTCTTTTCTTATATTTCTGGAATTAAATTAGAAGTATTCTGCTCGTAGTTTTTCACATTTTAGCCCTCTTATTAACCACATTTCATCTAAACTTCACTTCTCTGCTCCTCTCTCCAAAGTCCAGCTGATATATGAAATGGAGAAACTATTCTAACAGTGAACATTTAGTTACAACTACATGCCAAAGTTCATAGAATGCAGGAACTTGAAAACAGTATAAAAACTTTCCCTGCTTGAGCATTTGATGCACTGAAATCTAACAATTCAAACTCAGTTATTATATGGTTGGTAACATGAATGCAATGCTGCAACAGTATTAACAGACTGATTTTCCACAGTGAAATAAAATAAACAGAAACAAATGGCTACAAATAAGGAAAACAGGAAGAAAAACATCTCAAGAAGAATCTATGGTATGCTTTGAAATGTTAAATGAGTTCATGGCAGAATCCACTTAAAAGCAGAATAATGATTTTCTGTTTCTGCTCTGTCGATGGAGCTGAACTTCAGTACAGCTGGAACTGGACAGTGATATTATATGCTGAAAGCCCCATGGGGGATGTGTTTGTTTTGTTAACTGTTTATTTTTGCCCATCTTACCAGTCTTCTTCTGCTTGTTGTTGGGGGGCTTCTTGACGGAGCTGCCGTGGCTGAGGCGGCGCACCGGACTGGTCAGCCATTTCCTCAGAGTGTTCCCAGAGCGTTTGGGACCAGGAGAGCTGGACTGCAGCGAGCTGAGGGAAGGCTGCGGCTGGAGGTTCGCCACAGACTCTGTCTTTCCATCAGAGCTGCCCACTGGATAGTTTTCTGAAAGACATTGGATAAAGTTCACATTTTAGAAATGAACCCCAGGTAGCAGTTACTAATTAAGATTGTGATCAAAGAATTACAATTTGGTTTTACAAGGGTGAAATCTATCCTGGCTCAGGATTGAAATAAAAGCTCTTCATGGTGTTTTGCAGGTAAATAATGAAACCTGATGACTTTATGTTTCTCTGTTGCTGTCACTGAAACAGAGGTTTGTCTCTGTGTACTTGGTGTTGGTGACATTTACAGTCGTGTGAAATCAGCCGACAGGAACATTAAGCTGAAACACTCCTACATCATCGATTATTCACATTCCTGTAATCCATCAGGTGTTCACTCGGTCAGTTCCATCAACAAATCAGAAAAGCAGAAAGATGTTGCGTGCATTCGTGTGTATGAGCTGACAGTTACTGTAAATCATCTGTTCCAGGGAAGTAATATTTCATTTTTTTTTAAAAGTCAAGCTTAATTTTTAACCTCCATAAATCAAGACAGAGGTTATTAAAAAAAGAAAAGTTCCAACATTCATTTTAGTTAAACCAGTTTGTATTTCAACTTTGTTTTTTCTTTGTCATAATATAAAAATAGAAAAACATGGCCAAAAGAATTCAGAGTGACATTATTATTGCAATATCGATACAAAATGTGAAAAAAATATATTTAGATATTTAGTCAAATTTGTCTTCAACTGAAGAGTTTGTAATCATAACTGTACAAAAGAGGACAAAAAGATTAAAAATGAAAATCATTTAAAAACACTTTAAATCGACATTTAATTTTTCAAATATCCTGGTTATCATCAATACCAACATCCCTATTTCTAATCAGAGATAATGGCATTTAAACAGGCCGATATGACAGTAGAAATATCTTAAAATCAAGTTTTGACTTGTGATAAATGAGCTGCAGATATCTGTAATGTGTCTTTTATTTTTGCCCATTCAGACACATGTGCTCATGTTTATTATGTCCGGGCATCGAAGCATCATGTTTTGTTTATTGTGAAGTGAAAATAACTCTGTTGAGACTCTCTGTTGTTAAAAACACAAATGTGTTCGGCAGCTGCTCTCATGTCACACATGATAATACTGTCAGCGCAGACACATGCAGCCTGCTGATGATAAAAACATTCTTTTCCTGCTTTATTAATGATCATTAGCAGCTTTTTTATATAGTTCAATAACATAAATACCTACACAGCTCCATAATCGATTTTATTAAACTGTTTAAGCAAAGGCGGATGTATTTGGTTGTGTTTAAAGCTCACCAGGAAGCAGGAAATTAACGTTATCATGCAGATGCGGCATGTTGACTGAGATTATATAACATGTTTAAAATTTCTGAGCTTGTTATCAGTGTGTGGTTAGGACTAAACCAGCCGGCTATCACTGTTTAGAGACTAGAGGAATAGAAAGCAACGCTGGGGTTTCATTTTGACTGCAAACATCCGAACACATCTGACTCTGTGTGTGTGCGTGTGTGTGTGTGTGTGAAAATAAATGATAGTCATGTGTTAAGGAGTGTGGAGGATCAGCTGCACTCACACACAGCTTGGAGCGATGGGCTGCGGCCTCTGTGGTGTGTGAGTGTTTCAGACAGGAAATAAAGAGTTAAAGGTCAACAGTGTCTCCTGAGGTGTTTCACTGTTTTATCTGTGAGTGGTGAGCTTTTTGTGTTTACCTTATTTCTCTCCCTGTTCATGCCCTCCCTTCCTCTCTGACCTGCTTTTTATCTCAATGTCTCCCATTTGTACACAAATGTCTCCTGCTGTGCTGAAGACAGCAAAAATCATGTGATATCCCGTTATTTCTGTGACAGTGTTCCCTGTAAGATCAACAATAAAATCACTTTCACTTCCTCAGAGTATTAAAAGCCAGAGCAGGTCCTATGCCAAGACAGATGCCAAAAGAGCAGGAGAGGTGACAAAAACTGACCTAATCTGAACTTCAAGACTTTTTGCTCACTGTGGCCTCATTTTTCAGGACCAAAAAAAAGCAAGTGAAATTTATTTGAATATTTTCCGAAAATTGAAATAAAAAATCTTTATATACACACATTTTGTCCACAAGTTTTACCAATATTGGAAAGAGAGAGAAAGAGAAATGAGGGCTCCACACACTATACAATTGAACTATTTACATTCCCTCCATTGTCCTCTCTTCTCTGCTTTGTGTAAACAGCCTGCAGTTCAGGCCAAGGTTCACTGAATGCAAATTCAGTGAACTTTGGATTTTTACAGGACCTGGTTAGTGTAAAGGCTTTATTTTTGTAACAGATTTTAATGAGAGAAGTAGAATAAATTGATTTTATATATATATATATATATATATATATATAAACATTATTTTTTAGCTTATATTTGGTTATTTTTCCTGACTGAAGTGTTTATTGTAAATAATTCATTCAGGGGCCATTAGAAATGACAAATTCAGAAGAAAAATTTTGTTTTTTAATGGTTTCTGGCTACGATAAATGGCGTAATTTTGGCAATTTATTATTATTATTGTTGTTGTTTTTTTAGAAAAACACAAGTTTTATACCTGCTTTGGATTCAGATGGTTCAACTCAAACAATATTGTTGAAATAAAAAAAATTCCGGAATCCTCCCAGTCCCACCCCACTTCCCTTCATATCGTGCAGCGCTGCAGTTAATGAGTGCAGCTGTATTAGTGGCCGCTGTTGTTTTAGCTGTTATCTGACTGTGTCAGCAGTGTGGTGGAGATAAAAACTCTCCGTTCAAAACAGCAGCCAAGGTCACCCAGCGCTACTAAAGGTGCCTCTGTTTGTCTTTGTCTCTCATGAGACAAACTCATGATGCACACAGACGTAGTACTAGTGATCATATTTACAAACCCTCAGTGAATACAGTGGTGCAGGAGTTCAGAGCACAACATTTACAGCGTAAGAGAGAAGCTGTACATTCTGCTCAGACACGCTGGTGAAACCTGCAGAGCCGGAGACACGCCAAAGACATTCCTTTCTGCTTGCAAGGTCACTTGAACTTAAACTCACTTTCGGCCTTAGAGTTCAACAATGTGGAGTGGTGAAACCTGCACCACCAACAAACTGGCCAAAACTCTTTATTGTCAATATTTATTACAATTGCTACATGGTAGATGAACTGAGAAATAACTAAACAACAACATCCCGTTTCTGATATTGCTTCAAACAAACAAATATACTACTATATAAATCAGATGATAATAGATCACAGACATATTAGTATTTATCAGTATCTGCTTATATGTTTTTCTGGTATGTGCCGAAAAAAAAAACGTCTTTTTTTTTAACACAACATATAATGCAGGAAATGATGCTTGGGGTGATTTAGAAAAAGTGTCAGATATTTATTTTCCTTTATTTTTTATTTAAATGTCAGCAATTGTCTGATGCTGAAAAATACAGTACTGAGGATAATTTATTGGCATATTGAATACATATACATATTATATAACATTTTAAATACATATATTTTTTAATATATATTTTATATTTTTATATATATGCTATAATATTTTCTTTATTTTCTTAGCTTTCATTCCTGGAATTGGTTGATGTTATGTACAACAAATAAATAATAAATTAATTTAAAAAAAAATGCATAGATAACAAGGTCTAATATCCATCCAACTCATAAATTTGCTATATTGGCTGCTATATTGGTAATCGGCCTAAAAAATACCATATAGTTTGATTAAAGTCAAAATCAAACTAGCTCCATTTTCAAGGTTGCTCAGTTACTTTACACTTGGTTTAGGTTGGTAATGAATCCAGTGTGTTTATATGACGAGACACAGACCAAAGAATCCTGCCCCCCACCACTGTTTCACCTCTTCACCCGTTTTCTCCCTCTCACTCTCTCCCTGTCGTCACTCTGCCGCAGTGCTTCACTGGTTACTCCCTGAAGTGCTATTGAGCAAATCAAGTCATGTGTTCTTAAGAGAGTCAAACATGTCACAGGTCACCTGTTCACTTGTGTGTGTGCTTTCAGCAGAACCAGTGTCAGTCAGTGCGCAGCTCTGACAGCTGGCTGACGACAGAAACTCATTACAGACCTCACGTGCACGCACACACGTACCATATATATAAGTCTTGCAGCTACATTGATTCAGCACAATCATGGCTAGAAGTGGGAAGAACTCATAAATGTGTTTTGTGCAAGATAACACAGTTATAATGACATAAATCGCAATAAAGAAAAAACGCAACTTAATTTCTCTGATAAACTTTTTTCCAAATTGGATTAAAATAGAACTTATATATATATTAAACTTTTTTAAGTGCCCAAAAGTGTCATGAATATTGGGGGAATAAATTTAATCATGGCTTCACAGTGTCTCTGAAGAGCAGGATTTAATGTTTTTAACAGGATCTGGTTAGTGCAAATGCTTTATTTTTGGCGAAGTTTTAAATGAGACATGGAATAAAGTGATTGACAGAAAAATCACAATTTTAAGCTTTGTTCAACCTTTTTTAACAGAAACATTTGGAACCTATTATAACCATTCAAGGACTATTGGAAAGTTCAAATTCAACAATAATGCCTGTTTTTACAAATTGTGTCTATGAGAAACTGACTTTTAGGCCACTTTTTTTAGAAAACATACAAGTGGGAGGGTGGGGTTCGGGACCATAAACGTGATGAAAAAAAAATAGAAACAAGGTTGACTTATTTCTGAGGCTTTCAACCACATCTTGCTGCCTTGTGAGTATATTTGATTTGTACTTAATGGCCAAAAACTCACTCCTCTAGGTAATTATGCAACTTCCTCTTCAGAAAACACAGTCTCCTCATCATTTCAGTTAAGAGACTTTTTTACACTAGTGGCACAAAGGTGCCAGAAACTCAGACATGCAATTTGGTATGACAGGAAGTCTTGAGGTGTTGTAAATGCCACACAGATCACAGTGTCACTCCACATAAGGTTAAATACCAGACGATCATTCATGAGCCTGTCTTCCAGGTTTGCATTTCATCGTTTATCTGTTACTGGCAGCAACACGCCAACGCAACATTGTGTCACCATCAGTCTGGCAACTGTCTTACACAAACTATTTGAAACTTTCAAAGCTACAAACACTTTCTAATGCGCAGTGGGTGACTGAAAGGGTAATTTTATCGTCTGTGATGAGTTTCTTCACTACCTTTGCCAAGGAGGTTATGTTTTCTGTTTGTTTGTCACTAGGATTACAGAAAAACTGATTTCATTCAACTTAGTGAAAGAGTGGAGCACAGACTGAAGAAGAACCCATTCTGTGGCTAAGTGATAGATCAGTCGCCCACGGATCGGAATGTCGGTGGTTCCATCCCTGACATCCCTAGCAGCCTATATGTCGAAGTACTGAACCCCAAATGGCTCCTGATGCTGCGTTCAGGTTGTATGGACAGTGGCAGGTGGCACTGTTAAGGGTAGCCTCAGCCACCCTTATGAATGTGTGTGAACACTTACTTGATTCCTGCGGTCTATGTCTAGTACCCTCAGGTTGAATGCACTTATTGTAAGTCGCTTTGGACAAAAGCGTCAGCTAAATGACATGTAATGAACGGGTGAATGAGCGCAGTCTGTAGTGTAAAGCGCTTTGGATAAAAGTGCTATATAAGTGCAGTCCAGTTAACATTTACCAAATCACAGGGCAGACACACAAATTATTTTACACTTTTGTTAACATTGCCATGGCCTTGGTGCAGATCTGCTCCGTCTGATGCTCTTCTAGTTTATAAGTGATAGTTAGGGAGAGAGTACTGCAGTATAAGTACTCTGCAATACACATACTACTTGGTGTTTC